>NC_134484.1:98781141-98811830 GCF_040206685.1 Ascaphus truei | reverse complement strand
ACTCTGTGTATCACCCACCGTTTCTCCCCTCTGTCTCCCCCACACTCTTTCTCTCTCTCTCCCCCACACTCTCTCTCTCCCCCACACTCTCTCTCTCCCCCACACTCTCTCTCCCCCCCACACTCTCTCTCTCCCCCCCACACTCTCTCTCTCCCCCCCCACACTCTCTCTCTCCCCCCCACACTTTCTCTCTCCCCCCCACACTCTCTCTTCTCCGCCCGCCCCACACTCTCTCTCGCCCCCCCACGCTCTCTCTCCCCCACACTCTCTCTCTCTCTCCCCCACACTCTCTCTTTCTCTCTCTCTCTCCCCCACACTCTCTCTCCCCCCCCCACACTCTCTCTCCCCTCCACACTCTCTCTTCCCCCCACACTTTCTCTCTCTTCCCCCCACACTCTCTCTCTTCCCCCACTCACTCTCTCTCTTCCCCCCACACTCTCTCTCCCCCCACACTCTCTCTCTTCCCCCCACTCACTCTCTCTCTCTCCCCCACACACTCTATCTCCCCCCCACTCTCTCTCTTCCCCCCACTCACTCTCTCTCTCCCTCCCACACTCTCTCTCTCTCTCACTCTCTCTCCCCCCACACTCTCTCTCTCCCCCCCCCACACTCTCTCTCTCCCCCCCACACTCTCTCTCTCCCCCACACTCTCTCTCTCTCTTCCCCCACACTCTCTCTCTTCTCCCCACTCACTCTCTCTCTCTTCCCCCACACTCTCTCTCTCTCACTCTCTCTCCCCCCCACACTCTCTCTCCCCCCCACACACTCTCTCTCTCTCTCCCACACTCTGGATCTCTTATTTACCCTATATATCTTACTTGCCCTATACTTCACCGAAATAACCTATACTGCTTTCTTCCAGATCTGACTCAAGCTTCACACGGAAGACATCGGAACCCCCCCTAACCCAGAAGAGAGGTAGGGAACACATCCCCTCCAATGTATAACATTGCGGGAATGAGGGTACCTGGACATTGAGGGACTGCGGATCAGGTAAGATCCCAGGCGGGATTGCTGCTTTAGATATTGTGAAGCGGGGACGTCCAGACACTGGTTAAGGGGTTCATGAAACTAGTCATTCACACCGGGCTTTTATTTCTAGATCCGACATTTACGCACACACACGTAACAAGGACTAATTGTAGTATAATGTAATACAATAAATACATTTATGTCAAAAACTAATGTTGACTAGGAATTTATTAAATGTATTTTATTTATATATTTTATTTTAAAGCGGGGTTGGGGGCGGGACTAGGGTTGGGGGGTGGGACTAGGGGCGGGGTTGGGGGCGGGGGCGGGACTAGGTGGTGAGTAGATTTTTTGGTTGGGCGAGTAGATTTTTGGGTGATTTGTCGAACACTGTATATATATATATGCAAATATAGCTGTATGCTCATCTGCATGTCTTAGGCAGGTCTGCAACCCCGCCTTTCCCCATTATCACCCAGCATACAGCACTTCCACTGCAGCAAGGGATTCTGGGAAATGACATGCAAATGAGCACACAGTGTCACTTTTTGCCTCAATAACCATTTTTAACATGGTTCCCTATAGGCTTAAGCTTGCTGCATGGTCACAGCTTTGAGCACAGCCAGGGTTAAGGTGCATACCAAGAAAACCACCCACAGACAGCTGTTTCGACCTATATATATATATTTATTTATTTTTAAACGGCAGCTTGAACTGCAGCTTTAACAACTATTCATTGTTATTACTGCAGTATCTGTACGTGCAGACAAACCCTTTGGGCATAATTCACTGGTTAAATGGCACTAAAAGAAGAAGGAGGTACTTTATTGCGAGAAAGCACACCTTTAAACTTTGTTGCAGTGCTATTAGACACCATAAAAAAAGATATAGGTTAGAATTATTCAATTGCGACAAATAGGAAGCATGTAGAGATGATTATACATGCTGGTGTGTTATGATGAAATATTCTGCTTTATCACTACCATTGAACACTATGGACATTCTGAGATATTCTGCGCTATACCGCAATATTCTGCGTTTTGAGCAGGTGCAATAACCATTGTACATCTGTAGATCTCTAATTTCCTAAAGAATACTATGGAAATGTCGTTTGTTAAGTAAGTAAGGAAGAAGTGATATTGCGGTACAGACAAATACTATTTACCACTGGCTTTATTCAGTGTAAATTTCTTGAGTAATATTAAGGGCAGTCCCTCGTATGAAAAAAAGTGACTTCATAGCAGTTGGGCGTAGTGTGGGTTAAAATTGATTTTTATTTTAAAAGGTGTAAATAATCTGACAAGTAAATGTAGCCATGCCTGGCTTGGCCACAAATCTACCCTGCCTGGCATGTAGGTCCTGGTATCAGTGCAGGCGATGTTGGTCCCAATCCAGGGTTTTCCCCACCAGCAGGCAGCTCCCTTGAGTGACAAGGGGGAGGCAGGCTAAAGCATGTGTTCTGCACAATAAGGGGCTCAGACCTTGGAACCTACCCCTCATTACTTAAGGGGCTTCATTACCAAATTTGTGCAGTTCTGTCTCTCCCTTGAGAGAGACATATCATAGAAGAGTGTGCGCAGGGATTCGGGCAAGAGGTCGGACTGCCCTTGGTGCCCATTTCTGGGGGTGTGAGTCCAGGGACCATCCGGAGGCTGGAGGCCTAGAGAGTAAGCAGTGTATACAGTGTATACTGTTATATACTGTGCAGAGAATAAAGACGTTGCTGTTATAAAATATACTCCTGCCTCTCAGAGCAATCTATTAGGGGGAGTATCGGCGAGTTCCCCTGCAGGGATTGCCTGCACATCTCTGAAGCCAGCAAGAGATGGAGGCGCTGACACCAGAGTGAGAAAGAACCACCATCTACCCCAGAATCCTGTCCTGATGTCCCCAATACCATCGGTGGACACCTCAGTATCCTTTAAACCAGCAGGTACCAGCACTACACACCTGGTAGCAAGACAAATCTCCTAGGGGTTGGGGGAAACACCGCTACATATAAATAAGCAACTTTAAAAAAAATAACCTTTCAATGTCTTCATAGTAATCAAATATGTTACAGATCTTTACATAATCTCTTTTGGGATAAACCTGCTTGGATCAACAAGTTACAGTTATATACAAGTGTAGCCATGGCTGGTTCAGACTATACTTTCTGCCTCCTGTCACGTAAATCCCAGTAGTTATAGGCAGTGGCAGGCTGTCCTGTGGATCTGTGCCTTAAGGAGGAAGTTTCCTAATTTATAGTCAGTCTTGTTGTGATTCTGGTCTGAGGAGGAGTGAGCTGATTGCTTCTGTAACCCATGGACCCCCACCCAGTCGCAGATCGCACTCCCTAAGGTGTTCTATGGTCTGGCTACATGTCTCTGTGTAGTGCATACCTGCTGGCAACAGGAGGGCCTGAGTCTCCTGCGAAGACATGGGGGACAACAGGACAGGTTACTGGGGTGGATGCCTTCATTCTCCTTCAATGGTGCAGCGCCTCCATCTGTAGTAAGCCCCAGGGATGCAGGGTGGAATCCCTACCACAGAAATTCCCCTCCCAGGGATGAGAGATTCCAGTCTTACACAAAGTTCTCTTTAACAGCAGACTCCTTTATTCAGTCTCCAGCAGCAGCAGACAGGTACAGTTGATATACAATGTCCACTAGCTGTTCTCCTTTGTGATGGTCCCTGCCTCCACTCTGGACCCAAGGGCCATCCAGAGTGGGGCTAGCTCTTACCTCACCCCTAAGCAGGGTGAGATGTATTTGGTCCACCTCACTATATTCTATCAGCTCTACTCATGAGCTGCTCAATCCTCTCCTCCCTAACACTAACTCTATCACTCTGACTGAACTCTCACACACTAAATAGGAAATGCACTGCTCTTTATGATATCAGCAGGCACCGCCCTTGTGTCTCATGATTGGACACAGGGTCAGGTGACCTACCTCCACCATTCAGGGCAAGTGCTTGAAGTGGGGAAAACCCATGATAACTCCTGGCAACATGCCCTTAGCAGGTATTATACCGGGAGGAGGATAGAACCATAGCCCCATTTCTTACCAGGGCTACACTTCTTTAGCTTTATAGGAGATGGGTTTTTTGTTTTGTTTTTTTTTTGCATGCATACCGCACAGTTACCTGTTTCTAAACACACTGACAATAATTTCTGCACATAGAACTGTAATGACATATCCTATTTCTCTGTTCCATTACATTTTAGTGTGAGGAAGACTTGTAATCAAGCAGTGAGAGAAACTATGTTTGACTCTGTTAGTCAGTTTCAGCCTTTTAATGCCTTCCATTGATACTCAGTATTTTAGCTTATACCAGCAGCACGTAAAAGAATCCCTTAAAGCAACAGACGGTGTGGAATGCTAACAAACATCTCAGGGTTATTTTGAGTGGTTCTATGTGCCTCTGGGCATGGAAGCACACATCAACTTTTTGGAAGCAAATAGCCTAGTTTACAAAGCCAAATCTGTTTTAAAGTCTGCTACAATGTTTTCACAAACATTCAGTATATAGGCTGCCCTTAGGCATATTAGCAGTATGATTGTGCCTGACTGCGTCAACCATTCCGCTCCTAGGCCGCGTCCAGGGGGAAGCTGAGCACGCGTGCACGCTCCGCGCTCAACTGCTTGCCGAGACAAATTCTTTTGAACTTGTCGCACTTGCCCTGGTCACGTGCGCGGTTCAACCAATGAGGACGAACCGCTCCCGTGACATCACAGGCACCACCCTGGCACACCCCCGAGCACGCAACTACACTGGACACTAATCGCCCCTGCTCTCACGGCACGGCACTTGCGCTCAGCCTGGACAAGGCCTTAGATGTGTGTGTGCACATACAGCAAGGCCCCGCTTCTCGGCGCTCTGCTTTTCGGCGATCCGCCAATATGGCGGTGCCAAGAAGGGGGCCGCCATCTTGCCGCCATGACCGCGCATGCGCAGAACGGGCCATCCAGGGGTCGCGCATGCGCACAACGGGCCGGCCAGGGGTCGCACATGCTTGGAATGGAGGGGTTTCCTTCTGTCACGCATGCGCAGAATGGCGCATTGCCGGTCTGTGCATGAGCACCTAACAAAAATTGTCGGTTACACTTTCCGGTTATTTTTGCTTTACGGCGGGTACTCAGAACTGAACCCGCTGTATTAGTGGGGCCCTCCTGTACTGTAAAAATCCCATGCTTCAGGTTACATGACTGATTATGATATTTATTTCATACATTCACAAGCTGATATACCCTCGTTCTCCGCTCAACCCCTATCTCCGCTCACCCCCGTTCACTGCTCCAGTCATCCCCCCCTTCACAGCTGCATCCCTGTCACACTTGCCTCTGATCCGCGCGGAGACCGACTCAGGGAAGCACCACGGGGCAGAGTCATGCGCCCACGCACTGCCAGGGCAGTGCAGGCGCAGCGGCGTGATGGCGGAGCTCCGCGAGACGCATCGCGCACGCGCAAGGGTTGCTCGGCAACCAGGAAGCAGGAGAACGTGAGGGAGCTGCTGGAGCCTCCCACAGGCGGAGACTTGCTGAGTAAACCGCATGACGTCATCACGTCGCGACGCGCATCGCGCATGCGCGCAGGTTGCCCGGCAACCAGACCTAACATCAGGAAAGCCTAATTGCAAGCTGTTTTTGATCAGTGTCTCTCTGACACCATTGGTGGACCAGTACACACCCCTGCAAGGTAATTGGACCCTTCCCACATATATACCTGCTTCTGCCTGTCCTTCATTGCTGAGCATAAACTCCTGTTTATGCATTGTGCTCACCGCTGCTGTCTAGTTTTGTCTTGAACTTTGTCTGACCTGTTTGACCCTGCCTGTTACTTGGATTTCTACACTCTCCAGCACTTTGACCCCGGCTTCGTTACTCGACTACTCTACCTTCTATTACCCAGGACCTTGGCTACGAAACTCTACCTACCCGGACTCTCCAACCCTGGAACACGGCAAGTACCCTGACTACCCTGACCTCTCCAACCCTACGACGCGGTACGACTAGGACTACGCATTCCGGACAGGACTGCGTGGTTGTGGGTCGGTGCCTATCAATCCCCACCTCAGCCCCGCGGTCTTCCGTCCTGTTTGTGGTGAGCGCAGCGTGACAATATGCTCAGCCCAACAAACATGGACGCCGCTGAGGTGGCCCGACGCTTAGACACCCATGAGGAATGCTTCCGGCAACTTACTGGCTCATTTACACTAAAAGAACAACTAGTTTCCCAACTTAAACAAGACGTGGATACCCTGACTGAACAAGTTAGACGTCTAACAGTATCTACCACCAACCCCGTTTCACTCGCAGCCACTCCTGCACTTATCACACCTACCTCCGAACCACGACTTCCTGCGCCCAACCATTATGCAGGGGATCCCAGCGGTTGTCGGGGGTTTCTGAACCAGTGTTTCATACAGTTTGAACTAATGCCCTCTCGCTTTCTGGTTTCTCGTACTAAGGTCCCATACATAATCTCCCTGCTGACTGACGCCGCCCTGGCATGGGCTTCTCCTATCTGGGAGCAACGCCCAGATTTGACCTCTGACCTTACTCTCTTCATCACCGAATTTAGAAAGGTGTTTGACACCCCAGGGCGTAAGGTTACGGCTGCATCCACTCTGCTTAATATTTCTCAGGGAGACCGTACTGTGGCTCGTTATGCTCTGGACATTCCGGACGGTGGCGGCCGAGACCGGCTGGAACGATGTGGCTCTATCTGCAGTCTTCTGGCAGGGCCTGTCCGAACGGTTGAAGGATGAATTAGCAGCTCTGGATCGTCCCGCTGGACTTGAGAACCTGATAGACCTGTGCATCCGGATGGACCAGCGCCTCCAAGAGAGAAGGAAGGAGAGAAACAAACACCCCCGAGGTATACAATCGTCTTCTTTGTCTACCATAGGGCCTCTACTCTCCACAACTCCTGCCCTAGATGAACCCATGCAGCTGGGAGGGACTAGCCTTTCGCCTATCGAGAGGCAACGAAGAAGACGAGCGGGACTATGCCTCTACTGTGGCAATAACGGCCACCTGGTATTCAACTGTCCACTGAAGCCGGGAAACGCCAAAGCCCAGTGAGTATAAGGAGGATCACGCTGGGTACTGCAACTCTTCCCCCTCCTCAACCCTCTACGAGGTTTTATCTACCTATCTCCATATCCGGTGAGACCTTCACAGTACAGACACAGGCCTTTCTGGACTCGGGGTCAGGAGGAAACTTCGTGGACCAAAAGTTCGCCTTCAAGAATAAAATACCGTTGGTACCCAAAGATCGACCGGTAGGTCTTGAAGCCATTGACGGACGACCCTTGCAGCCCGCGATCATTTCCTTACAAACCATACCCCTTAACATCATGACTAGCGACTTTCACTCCGAGACTATAACCTTTGATGTCATTCACACCCCCTCCTCGAACATCATTCTGGGACTTCCGTGGCTCCGGATCCACAATCCTGTCATTGACTGGACAGAGGCCACACCACTTCGTTGGAGTTCTTTTTGCTTGGAACATTGCATGTCTGCTCCAAAGGCAGTGGCAGGAATGGAGGTCACGGATCCTGACAGGGTACGGCTGCCGGGGATATACGAAGATTTCCGCGATGTCTTTGACAAACGTCAAGCAGAGGTACTTCCGCCACATTGGACGTACGACTGTCCTATCGATCTTCTACCCGGGGCCATACCTCCCAGAGGAGGGTCATACCCACTATCTATTCCTGAGACCCAGGCCATGAGAACATATATTCAGGAGAATCTCCAGAGGGGGTTCATTAAGAAATCTTCATCACCTGCGGGGGCAGGATTTTTTTTCGTCAAAAAAAAGGACGGAACCCTCAGACCCTGCATTGATTACCGTGGCCTCAACAAACTCACCATAAAAAACCGCTACCCCCTTCCGTTGATAGCCGAATTGTTCGACAAACTCCAGGGAGCCAGGATCTTCACCAAACTGGACCTCAGAGGAGCCTATAATCTGGTTAGAATCAGAGAAGGAGACGAATGGAAGACAGCATTCAATACTCGCGACGGGCATTACGAGTACCTGGTCATGCCATTTGGATTGTGTAATGCTCCTGCGGTCTTCCAAGACTTTGTCAACGACATTTTCAGAGACCTTCTGGACCACCATGTTATAGTATACCTGGACGATATATTAATTTTTTCCAGATCCATGCCGGAACATATGATGCATGTCAAACAAGTCCTGCAGCGTTTAAGAGAGAACCATTTGTATGCCAAGCTCGAGAAATGCCCTTTCCATCAAACATCCACCTCTTTTCTCGGCTACATCATATCGGATACCGGTCTTGCTATGGATCCTACCAAGGTCAAGGCGGTACTCGAATGGCCCTGTCCCCTCTCCCTCAAGGCCATCCAAAGGTTCCTCGGTTTCGCTAACTACTACCGGAGGTTCATTCAGGGATTCTCATCGGTAGTAGCACCCATCACGGCACTCACACAGAAGGGAGCTGATCCTACTAAGTGGACTGAGAAGGCCCTCCAGGCTTTCGAGAGAATAAAGACGGCATTCGCCTCAGCACCCATCTTAACCCATCCAGATCCTTCATTACCTTTTTTTTTGGAGGTCGACGCCTCCGATGTAGGAGCAGGTGCTATACTTTCACAGAGAAAGAATCCTCAAGCTCCACTTCATCCTTGTGCATATTTTTCAAAGAAATTTTCCTCCGCCCAAAGGAATTACGATGTAGGTAACAGGGAGCTCCTCGCTATCAAGCTGGCTTTGGAAGAGTGGAGGCACTTACTGGAAGGCACAGAGTCGCCAGTCACGATACTTACGGACCATAAGAATCTTCTGTACATTGAGGGAGCACGGCGACTAGGATCTCGCCAGGCAAGATGGTCCTTATTCTTTACTCGCTTTAACTTCCTCATTTCCTACATCCCTGGTTCAAAAAACATTAAAGCCGACGCCTTGTCACAACAGTTCCTGGTAGAGGATAACAAGGTGGATCAACAGGAGACCATTCTCCCTTCCACTTGTATTTTGGCTGCAAATACTTTTAGTGCCTTAACGGACATTACTAAGGCTCAGAACAACATCCCGGCAGGACTCAACGTTCCGGAGGACCGGTTGTTCACTCCCCGTAAATTCCAGAGGAGAGTCATGGAGTGGGGACATTCATCCAAGACTGCAGGCCATCCTGGCACCAAAAGAACTACTGAGTTCATCGAACGCACATTCTGGTGGCCCTACATGCGGAGAGACATACAAGCTTTCGTAGCTATGTGCGCTACTTGTGCTCGAAGCAAGACGCCACACAACAGACCAGCAGGTCTCCTTCAACCACTACCCATCCCAGTACGTCCATGGACACATATATCGATGGACTTCATCGTTGAGTTGCCCAAATCTAGAGGCATGGACACAATACTTGTGGTGGTGGACAGATTTTCCAAACAGGCACACTTCATCCCTATGAAGGGTTTACCCACTGCACCAATGTTATCCGAAGTTTTCATCAGGGAGATCTTCAGGTTTGTTGGGTCCCCTCAGGTCATAGTGTCCGATAGAGGATCCCAGTTCATCTCCCGGTTCTGGAGGGCGTTTTGTAAAAATCTGGACGTTACCCTACACTTTTCATCAGGATATCACCCCCAGACCAATGGACAGACGGAACGCACCAATCAGTCTCTGGAACAGTTTTTGAGGTGCTTTATCGCTGACACTCAGGACGACTGGGCGGAACTTCTCCCATGGGCAGAATTCTCCCACAATAATCTACAGAACGAATCATCCCGACAGTCACCATTTATGGTCAACTATGGCTTCCATCCGTCGGCACTTCCTTCCCTCATCTCCAAGTCTGGAGTCCCGGCCGCAGAGGACAGGATTCGCCACTTACAAGACCTATGGCAGAAGATCCATCGGAATCTACAGCACGCTGGTATATTACACAAGAGACAAGCGGATCGTCACCGAAGAGAGGTCCCAGGGTACTCTGTAGGACAAAGGGTTTGGTTATCTACCAAAAACATTCGGCTAAAGGTAGCTTCACCCAAACTGGCACCACGTTTTATCGGCCCTTTCCGCATCACCAAAAGGATCAACCCAGTAGCCTATCGGCTTGAACTGCCAAAAAATATGAGGATTCCTTCTGTATTTCACTCATCCCTTCTCAAACCTTATCATCAAGACTCATCCTCCAAAGGACAATCTAAACCTCCGCAAACCATACTGGTAGAGGGCCAACAAGAATACGAGGTTCAGACCATTCTCAACTCCAGAATATCCAGAGGAGGATTACAATATCTTGTACACTGGAGAGGCTATGGCCCAGAGGAGAGAGAGTGGATTCCTCATCATCAGGTACATGCCAACCGCCTCATCTCTGCCTTCCACCGTAGGCATCCTGAGAAACCATCTCTGGTTCGCCCGGAGGTCTCCCCTCAAGGGGGAGATACTGTCACACTTGCCTCTGATCCGCGCGGAGACCAACTCAGGGAAGCACCACGGGGCAGAGTCATGCGCCCACGCACTGCCAGGGCAGTGCAGGCGCAGCGGCGTGATGGCGGAGCTCCGCGAGACGCATCGCGCACGCGCAAGGGTTGCTCGGCAACCAGGAAGCAGGAGAACGTGAGGGAGCTGCTGGAGCCTCCCACAGGCGGAGACTTGCTGAGTAAACCGCATGACGTCATCACGTCGCGACGCGCATCGCGCACGCGCGCGGGTTGCCCGGCAACCAGACCTAACATCAGGAAAGCCTAATTGCAAGCTGTTTTTGATCAGTGTCTCTCTGACACCATTGGTGGACCAGTACACACCCCTGCAAGGTAATTGGACCCTTCCCACATATATACCTGCTTCTGCCTGTCCTTCATTGCTGAGCATAAACTCCTGTTTATGCATTGTGCTCACCGCTGCTGTCTAGTTTTGTCTTGAACTTTGTCTGACCTGTTTGACCCTGCCTGTTACTTGGATTTCTACACTCTCCAGCACTTTGACCCCGGCTTCGTTACTCGACTACTCTACCTTCTATTACCCAGGACCTTGGCTACGAAACTCTACCTACCCGGACTCTCCAACCCTGGAACACGGCAAGTACCCTGACTACCCTGACCTCTCCAACCCTACGACGCGGTACGACTAGGACTACGCATTCCGGACAGGACTGCGTGGTTGTGGGTCGGTGCCTATCAATCCCCACCTCAGCCCCGCGGTCTTCCGTCCTGTTTGTGGTGAGCGCAGCGTGACAATCCCCCCCTTCACAGCTCTGATTTCCCCCCCTTCACATCTCCAATTTCCCCCCCCTCGCCTTCATAGGTCGGCGTGGATCACTGGGGGGGCGGCCTTGTGAGTGAAAGGGAGGGCAGGCGGCTGAAAGGGGCAGGCCGGTGAAAGGGGGGGCGGGCGTGTGGGTGAAAGGGGGGGCAGGCGGGCATGCGGCCGCCGTGCGGGAGAAGCGGCGGGCGCGCGTGCGTGCGGGAGACAGGCGTGTGGCCGGGAGAGAGGCATGCGGCCGGGAGAGGTGGCAGGCATGCGTGCGGCCTGGAGAGAGGAGGCTGGTGGGAGTACGTGCAGGAGAGGCGGCGGGCATGATAGCGGGCTGGACAGCGTGAGTGCGGCATGTGGCTTAGAGAGAGGCAGCGGCCGGGAGAGAGGCGGCAGCAGGGAGAGTGTGAGGCATGCGGGAGAAAGGCGGCGGGCGGGATAGCGGGCGGGACAGCGTGAGTGCAGGCGGTGATGCAGTGGGCCGGGTGTAGGTTGTGAGGTGGCGGTGATAGGGACAGATTGTGCATTGCAGATAGAGGGGAAGCGGTGGGGTGGCGGTGGTGTGGCGGTGATGCGGGGTGTCGGCGGCGGATCGGGTGTATGTGAGGCGGCAGGGTGAGGGACTGATCCGGCGGGGGTGCGGATGGAGATGAGGTGGCGGGCCAGGTGTAGGGTGTGGGGTGCGGCTGGGGAGTTGCAGCGGCTGGCGGCGCTCGGTGAGGAGAATAATTCTGTGGCTGCACTGCGTGTGTCTCAGTCAGAGGGGCACACGGCGTAGCTGTGGGGGGGCAAGACACACAGGGGGCGAGACACACCGGCCAATGAGAGCCATGGGGGGGCGGGACACACGGGGGGCAAGACACACCGGCCAATGAGAGCCATGGGAGGGCGGACCGACGGACCAATCAAATGGTCTACAGGGACGCACAAACAACATTTTCAATTTTATATATATATAGATAGATATACAAAACTAGGGTAAAAAAATCAGAATTAAATGTATCAATCAATTCCAATTGAAAGCAGTAGGGATTTATACGTTGATCATTCTTATGTATGTAGCGCATGTGTGTGTCCCCCCCCCTAGAAGATCTTGACAAGGCTACTGCTACGTGTAGTGCTGATTACCTGTGATGGTAAAGGAGAGATGAGATACCAGCGATGTTGTGGGGGAAAGACAGGACAAACCTCTGTGGATTCTTCTGGTTCTTTACTTCTTGGTGACAGCACCTCCAGACATAGGGGGCTTCAGCATTGCCTTAGGTCCCCGCTATGACAGTGTCCTTTACTCCCAATACCTCTCTCCACATAGACTGCCACGGAGCCATAAGTATAGATGAGGGTGATCTTTATTATAGCACCACTGCTGGTGTCGTTACAGTGTAGGCTCCAGTTGATAAGATAGATCCCTGGCTACTGGATCGTACTGGCCTGTGGGTAATGGTGAGGCCTCTCTGGATTAGCTTATTGCCTCAGCCCATGAGTGGCTGAGCACATGTCTCTCTCCCAGCTGGGAGGAGACGAGGAAAGCTCCTACGTTTTCTGCAGTACCTTTGATAAACTCAAGTGGGCGATCGCGTGTTGTCTTAAAAATCTAATTGCAATTCAACCTGTCTTTTATTGCCGTACAGTACTTCAAGTGTGTGTAATTGTAATTTGAAGATTAACTTTACGAGTTCATACTGTATACTGTACATGGGAAAGAAGTCCTTTCTGAGGCTCCTTAGCGATACACAAATCGTCTAACTATAGAAGATTAAAAATATGAATACACACAACAAAAGTATGTTTAACAAATTAAATGTTGGATTTGTACAGGATAATAAAGGGAAAAGGAATAATACTAAAATACAACGTCGCTTCTTCTTCCGAATGTTTATTCAGCGCATGTGTGCATGGCAAATTGGAACCTTGTTGAAACACATTTGCGTATCATCACATTTCTGCGTATGCGTGTATGTCTAATTGGAACCTTGTTGAAACGCATATGCGTGTCAACCCCTTGGTGTGGTTGAATAGGTCCCCATATCCTTCCTGGGCCAAGACCTTACAGCACTCTTTCTTCAGAATCGGATGGATCCATAGCCAGTCTCCTGTGGGTAGGCTCGGATCACCGCACGCATCACATCGGTGTTGGTCCCCAGGATGATGGGAGAGGTTGGTTGTCCACGGGGCTCAGGGCATATCAAAGCCTCCACATCCATGATGTGAGACTTGCCGGTGTTCAGCTGTGGTATCTCTATTCATACCTTTATCACGCCATCGATGGGGTAATCCTCATTGCTGAGTCCCCACAACTTAATCTTGTCCGCCGACTGTAAGGGCAGATGTTTAAGATGTAGGTCGTAGAAAGGGCAGTATACAATAGTCACTTGAGATACAGTGTCCAGCAAAGCCGATGCGTAGATGCCTTCTAACAGAATCCTTATGATCATGGCCAGTCCCACTCGACTGCAGGCTTCCGGTTGGGGTGCTCCATCGGTGATAGGCATTGGAGCGCCCTCCGATGGTGGGAGGGGGAAGTGTCCGTCGATGGCGCCATGTGGGTCATGACCTTTGGGTTGTGTTTCTTGGGCTTCGGACATTCCTTGGAGAAGTGTCCATCGGTACCGCAGTTTTAGCAGCGGTTAGTGCGATCCTCGCCAGCACTGGATGGAAGAGCTAATCCTGCAGGGAGATCTGTCGGTACTGCCTCTGGGGAGTAGCATCCTCATATTTCTCTTTGCCACAGGACTGCTCTCCTGGAGTCTTCGGAAATGATGCTCCTTTAGTCTCTTCTTTGCGTGGCTCCTTAGACTTCTTAGGACGATGGAAGTAGTTGTACCTCTTGCGTCCTTATATGTTCCATCAACTCAATGAAGCTAGGGGTGTTGCGGCCCGAGGGGCTCCTTGCATCATGAGAGCTACCGGATGTGAGGGTAGGGATCTCTTTATGAGTTTTTTAAATCGGTACTTGTTTACTACCGTGGCAGGGATAATTTTCTTGGAGAGCAATCCCCATAAGGGCAAGTGGCGTGTAAATGTGGACAGTTCTTCTTCCACTTTCTGGTAAAGAGCACGGAATTGGGCCAGGAGTTCATTCTCATCCTCCTTGGCAGTATAGGCTTGAGCGAGGAGTTCAATTAGCTCTTGGGTGGTGACTTCTCCCTCGGTCTCGCGATGCATTTGTACCAGTTGAGCGGCTGGTGGCCGTAGACATTCGATTATTCGCTGTCGCTTTACGGCCTCGGAGCTGGACCATTCGTTGAGCACATGTAGGGTGTGATCCTTCCAGGTGCCAAACTCTTCCTCACTGATAGGGGTGGGAGTTAGTCCAGAGAATGCTTTGAGTTTGTGGTAGGGTAGAGCCGGGCCAACTGACCTATTTTCTCCATTAGTTGTTGTAGAGCTGTCTCAAATAGCTGAGCTCCACCTGCACTGTGAGCACTGTGGTGGCTTTGTCAGACCTTTGACTGCCCGCTTGACTCCAGCTAGGGCTCCCTGAGGAAAGGGCATGGTACGCGTCCAACATTCCTCCACGCTTGGGGCAACACTAAGGGCCTCTATTCGAGTGCACAGTTTAGGGTAGATATGTGGGCTTCCACCGGGTGGAGCTTCAGGAAGCTACAGGAACTGTGGGGCATTGTCAACTGGAATATTACAGTGACAATAAACCAGGAGCGTACTCCACTGGATATCCGTGTCCCATTTAGTGTCCACAATACGGGCTTTTGTGAACCTCGGTATCTGTCTCAGTGCGGTTTGCAAACTGGGCAAGGGCAGGAATACTGGGACCTGACTAATGGCGACCACTTGGCGGGGAGATGCGTGGTGCCATAGAGCCCACTCGTGGACACTTTGGCGGGATGGTAGAGACATGGTCCCTGATTTGGTCTGACTGCTTTTAAACTTAGATTGGGCAATCCAGGTCTGAGATCTCAGCAGCGCCTCCAAATGTAGCGCTGTTTCCCCCACCCTATGGGAGATGTGGCGGCTACTGAGTGTGTGTGCTTTACCTGTGGCTCACAGGAGGCCTGAACCTCCACCACTGGGGTGTACCTGATCCATCTGGTGACAGCGCCTCCACCTATGAGGGATCCTAGCTATACTGGATAACCCAGTCACAGGACAATATACCCAGTAACACACACTAGAGTATAGTATAACGGCATTTACTAGGCACTGACTTAGAACACACATATAATATGCAACAACACCATACCATACGTATATTGGTGTACCCACACAGTATTCCCACAGTACTTGGGTGTCGGGGCACTAGTGTCCCAGTGTCCAGCCCACAATAGGCACTCCCACCCCTAGTGTGTGTGACAGCGCTGCCCACAATCAGTGCTAAAGTTAGTGCACTTGTAGATTGGGTATACCTGCCGGGTGCTCCAACACCCAGTAGCGCCAATGGAAAACAAGGGACCATCCGGTCCCACACCGTTGCAGTCAGCGATGAGTCTGCCTCCACGTGGGGTGGTATCCAGCTGGAGGGTCCCACCTTAACAGTCTCTGAAGGGGAACTCCTGGGTGCACCTTCTCCCTGAGTAACTCCACTCACAGGCAAGAAGGGTCTTTTCATGGGCATCTTTATTAGCATGTCTTGTGGCAGACTGCCCATCACAGCGGCCGACACTTAGCCGCACATCTTGTAGTGGCACCCCATTCAGAAGGTTCTTCCTGTACTCTAATTAAGTTGTCTTTCCACCTCTCCCCAAGGGAGACCACAGGCCACATCTGCTGCATGGCATCTTTTCCTGTGTCCCTGAAACTAATTAGATAATGGGGCAGTATCCCTGTATAAGGTCCTGTCCCTGTAGCAGCCACAACCTACAGAGGAGTCGTGGCCTAGCTGGGGCCTAATAGGGGGTCTCTGGCCTAGTGCAGGGGCCACAGACACCCTCTACATATACCATTAACCTTCTGTGTCCCAGCTCCATCTGGCATGGCTTGCAGTGCGCCAAATGTATCCACTTGAGTGCAGGGAGAAGGCTGTAGCCCTATTGGCTGTGCTGGCTCAGGTGACTAGCAGCCCCTGGGGCTGCTGGGGATTGTAGTTCCCCTGCGGAGCAATTTTTGTAATGACCACCGCTTCTGCACTTACACTGCGCATGCGTGAGGAGTCCCAAGTTGGCCGCTGCAACTCCCATCTGCGCATGCGCATCTTGTACTGTGCATGCGCGCGCATAACCAATATGGTGGCCCCTGCAAAGGGGACCTCTGGCGACTCGGTCGCCTCTCCTGACTGCCCACATGCTCCCCACATACCTCCCCGTACTCCACTGCCAGCCGCAGCCTGACTGAGGTAAGGGAATCCCAGAGGGAGACCTGGCCATGCAACCATAAGGCCGCAGCAAAACAATACATAACTCACAGCATTACATAATTAAATTAACCTCTCACCTCCCAGCCCTAGAAACATATTGCATAAATAACAATGGCTCTGCCTCCCATCCAGGAACATAAATGATCATTCAGAAATATAAAAATATGAACAGTTCTGACACCATGCTTATAATGAACTATTTTGCTACGTTTGCCTGCTAGAAATAAAGGCATTTTGAAAATATAAATATTACGTGTACCTTCATATATAATGCAATAGATTGGAGCAGGGGTGCGCAAAGTGGGGGACGGGAGAATTTCCAAGGGGGGTGCGGCGGCTACAGAGGTCCCGCGCTCTCCCCCAAGGCATTTAAATTATATGCTGGGGGGACAGCGCAAGGCCTATGCAGCTTCTTCTACCTGATCTTCGGCAACGCATCACCATGGTAACCGGCGTCAAATGACGCCGCGGGGTCACATGATGTCGTGCCGCCATGGCAACGTGACATCACATGACTGTTATGTCATTTGACGCCCGAGCTGAGGAGGAGGTGGGGCGCGAGCTGGAAGGTAAGCAGGCAGGGGGGGCGCAGGTTAAAACTTTGCGCACCCCTGAATTAAAGCATAATACCATGCCTCTGACCTTAACTTGTAGCCCCAAATTCCTGCAAAAACTTGACTTCTCCCTGTCTAACACTCCTCAGCCAATCATGTGAGCCTTCCCCTTAGCCTACCAACACACCTTAACACCTCTCCTATCTCCACCTGCTAACAGCATAGGCTTTTCCCGCCTACTTCCCCAGCTTCCCATTAACCAATCACCTTCCCTTGGATGGAGGTCAATCAGTGGTCATCCCCAGTCACATGTGGCAATATTTGTAATTGCCTCTGTGTTTTTTTAACCAATATTTTTTTTGCAGTGATTCATGTGTACACTATTTTTTTTTAACCTATTACAAATACAGCTCAACCCCCTTATAATGCTGTGCTTGGGGTCCAAAGAATCACATCGCGCTATAAGCGGATCGCGTTAGAAATAATGTGCAATTGTATACATTGTACAATAAAGTATTTAAGATACCAATAATCATGTTGTAAAGTATTCATGAATACGAAAATTGGGAGCCACGCTTGCATCGCGTTATAAGCGGATTCGCATTGTAACGGATCGCGATATAACGGGGTTGAGCTGTATCTTCAAAAATGCAGTATATACTCAATAAACATCAATTAATGGATATATGCTGTTATTAGTGTCAATCAGATGTTTTGTTTGATGTGCAGTAGCATATGTTTTAGTAGTTTGTGTTTCCCTGTGTCTATATCCATACCTTCTACACAGTAAACCTAACTTTTTTTTACATCTGCAATCTCCTCCTGTGTTTGAGACCACTGTTTGTTTCTTCTTAGGCACTGGTTCTTACGCTTACAGCAGTTGGTGATGGCCGGAGGATTGTTGTACTTCTTCTAAAAGCTGTAGCAGCCGATGTTGGCTCTGTCGACCGAGCTGCTGACACTGTTGTGCTGAGTGGGGTTTTTGTGGTCTCCAAATGGCAATTGCTTGTTGGACCAAGCCACAGAGCTGTTCAGTATTGTTATTGATCTGGGCATCAAAGTGCTGCACATTTTTAGATAATTTTCTCATAGCAATGTTCTGCTTTTGTATGAGCACATTTTGTTCCATTTGGACTTTCATAGATTTTCTGTGCAGTAAATTTGCTCCAGTAACATTCTTTTTTTGAGCAAAATCTCCTCCTTCTTAACTTTTGTCTGATCCCTCACACCGGTTTTCATGGAAGCTATGTCCTGGTGTTTAAGGTTTAGATTTCTCATTAGGCTCTTCCGATGCACTACCTGAGCACTATGGAGTTGCATTGTGTCAGGTGAGAAAGTTATCTGCCTATGGGGTTAACACAACTCAGGAGCTGGTTGTGGGGTCACCATTCCAATCACTTGTCTCTCTAGTGCCAGTGTTTGAGAATGATCTGGCGATGATGGGCTCAGTGGCCGTGTTGTCCGCCACCTTGGAAAGGATGATGGACCTATAAGAAGGTAACATTAAAATGTTTTAATGAATAGGTTCACCATTTAATGGTATGTGTGATGCTGTTACATGTTGACTGTCATAAATAGTCAGGTTTTATTATGTAATCAGCTAATAAAATAAATAATTATGAGATGTTTATTTCAAGTACATGTACTTCATAACATGTACTGGTAAGTGATCTATTGCGTCATTCAAGCATATTATAAATATGTGTATGTAACACATGTTCCCCCACCCTCTGGGAGATTGCAATGTTACACAGTGTGGTGTGGTGCATACGTGCTGGCTCACAGTAGATCTGAGCTTCCTTCGTTGTTGTAGGGGAGAACAGAACAGGCTTCTGGGGCAGTAACTGATTCGTACTCACGGTGACAGCGCCTCCATCTCTTGCAGGCCCCAGGGATGTGGGGACAATCCCTACAGGAGAACTTCTTGCCCTCCCCTGATAGATTGCAGTCCCAGGCAGGAAGGTATATGTGAACAGGAACAAACTTTATTTGTACACACTGCAGATGGTCAGCATACACAGCTCACACAGTGGTTACAACAGTTCTTAGGGCTTCACCCTCAGGATGTACCCTGGACATCCACTGCGGGTACAGGGCCCCCATAGCAGTCCTTGCTCTTCCCTGACTCCCTATTAGAGCTAGGGGTATGGTCTCACTCCTAACTCCCCAAGGGGAGGAGGCAGTAAGTGCACAACCAAACCGTACTTCTGGTTGAGAACCTGTCTCTCTCAAGGGTAGAGACAACTGACTAACTTTGGTAGTGCAGCCCCTTAAGTACAAGAAAAGTAGAAACCAGATTTGAGTCCTGATTGGACACACAGGCCTAGTTGCACTGCCTCCCTTGTGACTCGCTGAAGCTGCTGGGGGTAAAAAAAAACAGGATTAGTCCTGGCAGGCCTGCTCTTACCAAGGCCTACTGCCAGGAGAAGGGCAGACTAGTAGCCAGAAACCAGTCCTGGCTACATGTACAATTACTTAGTTATTGGACAATATCGTATAGTGGAATTAATCTTAAGTGCAAAAGGACTTATTGCTTTTCTTTGGGATATAATTCAACGCTTAGGCCACACTTATAGTGCCGGCGATGACGTATGCTTATAGTAAGCCCGATGGCGACAAAGCGACGGGCGACGCGATTTTTGGTAGCCGTAATTATTTGATTTTTTCAGGGGTTGTCGCCTCATGTGACAGCCCCTGAACCAATAAGGAGCCTGGTCGCTCGCGACGCCGGCGCAAAGCAAAATACAACTTTCGCTTGCGGCAACGGCAACGGGTGATGTAACGCGTCGCCGGCACTTAAGGCGCGGCCTTAGTAGGTTCTGACTACCAACTTTATTTGGATCATTTTTACACCAGCATATCCTTTTTTTGAAGCTTTGTATTGCCTTGAAATCCTTGCTTTTGTCAGAAAAAAAATTAGACAGGGACTTCCAGAGGAACTGCTGGCAGCAACGCAGAAGCATTGGGAAAACGTCTGCACTATGTTGTAATGAACTGCTTGCTCTAAAATACAGACAAACAACATTTACTCATGATGAATTCACGCTCACCATTACAGATCATGGTTCCAACATTTCCATTGAGTTGGCAAGCCCTGCTGCATTTTGCATTACAGAAAAGCTTTGACATGGTACAAAAAGGTTGCAATTCATATGGTACAGATGATAGTGTACGATTCTTACATTTTATATAGAACAAAAAGGTTCATTCTTGGATTACTCTCCCATGCTTTTTGAGTGAAGTGAAATACAGGGTAACATAATTTACTAATGGTGAGAATATAATCGTGCTGTTTATGAGGCATTTTGTTAGAAAAATGCCCCCAACCGTGGCAAAGTAAAAGCACAAAAGCAACTACAGGATTTGTTATAAGAAGGGAATAAGGAAAGACTTCAAATATTACTGAACCGAGTGTCCAAATGAACCTGGTCTGTGTTTAGTTCTTTGAAAAGTATGACATCTTATCAAATTACTGGCACTGAAATAATATCACCCCAGGGAATTTGTCACAATGTCAGATGGCACCATTTAAGATAAATGCAAATACTAATGTTTCTGACTGTGAAACACAATCTCATAGTTAAAAAATAATCCACCTTATGTCTGTGTTTCCAGAAATCTCACACGTTTTAACAAGCACTGTGCTATCAGTGTTCTAGCGGCATTCAGCAGCGTTATTCATGTAGAGTGTTGAGTGACCAGACGTTCTCTGGGATAACTCTAGCTAGAATTGTATTTACATGTCAACGAACAAATGTGCTCTTTGCTTTATCCTTAAAACTATCATGGAAGGGGGGCGTGGCTTGCAGGCAAGCAGAATGGTTGTCTAGCTCCAGAGCTCCGTATACATACAGCCCATCAGAAGCTTATAGCTCAAATAATATTCGGTTGGTTGATATTTAGGTCTCCCCCTCCACCTTCATACTAATGGACTCCTTGAGATTATAAGATTATACCACACAACACTGGGCTACTGTGGAATTTTATGCAGCCTGCACTATATAGCAAGAGGCTAGAAGCACCCCTTTCTGTATCTATTTCCCTTTTTGAAGCTCAAATAATTGGATTTCCCAAACTTAAATAATCAAAGGAATTATTTGTTAATATAGTAAGACATGACTGCCCCCTAAAAATCAGAAACTTACAATGGGAAGGCTGCAGGGAGTGAGCATCCTCAGTAGGCTGTATAGTGATAGGCAGGAATGGAGCTCCTAGCAGCTGTGGAATAAGTGATCCCGTTAACCCTTAAGTGCCTGTGACCGCGTGGCATCTGCATGTATTTTGCGTGCGCTCTCTGCTGCCCCTATCATCACAGAGACTTGACCTGGAGGCGGTCCCTGCGGTGTCAGTCTTCCTCGCGGGGCGGCGCCTGCGCACAGGCTGTGGCTGACGTGCGTCTCCTGTGACGTTGCGGGATGTGTCACGGAGGTGGAGCCAGGGGACAGTCCCTGCGGTTTCTGCCCTTCCAGCAGTGCGGTGCCTGGGCGCAGGTTGTGGCAGGCGCGCGTCATTGGTGACATCGCGAGATGCCTGACGGGGGCGAGACCTTGTGCTGATCCTCACACACTGTAGGTTGGCGTTATCTTCTATATCCTTTTCCAATCGTTCAAGAAGGAGAACACTGTCATGTCTGGCATTTTGCAGTGCATCTTCAGGGCTGGTCAAGGGATCGTCACCTACCTTATTTCCTCGATTGTAAGACGCCATCGATTTGTAAGATGCACCATAGATTTAATAACAATGCTGCATCATAGTAGAGTATTTTTGATTACATTTTAAGTGACAATAAGGGATACCTTCTATGCTCATGCGCAGGCAATGACAATTTAAATGAAGGCACCTTCAGCCTGTCAAAAGGCAACAGCAACCTCCTGCTCAGCACTGCGGGTGGTGCTATAGGGTTGACAGCATCCCGTTCTAGGAACGTCATTCCGCAATGTAGGAGATGACGTGATCCTCAGTTGACTCGCATTAGCCGCCATATTGGTACAGGAACCATACCAATTTTTCAATGACATTGATTGTAAGACGCATCCCGATTCCAGTAATGGTAACATTTGAAGAAAATGCATCTTAGAATCGAGGAAATACGTTTTTTGTTCTGGGTTCACTTCCCTGGTACTGTTTGTTGAGGATTTTTCACTGTCAGAACCGGATAGAACTCTTTTTCCAATTATCTGTAGGGAGTTAGAGACCCCCTACTTTGTACAACAGCTGCAGAACTATATTGTCTTTCTACTATACCACATTGCACTCCAGCACAGGTGATTATCACCGATTTGTACTATTTTTATATATATTTTATAATCACGGATATTACACATTAGCACCTCAGTCACCTCTTTTTCCACAACCGTATAGACACTACTTTGGGGTACACTAATTCCGCCTTGGGTCCTCTGGAGATTCCGCCATTCCCGGGACGAATCCACCAGTCGCTCTTGGCTGCAGGACATCTCGGACCCTTCTGATGTTGCAGGGTCATCTGCAGGTGTGTCTGAAACTTTCACGGTAACCTGAGAACCTCCTTTGCTTTCTCTTCCTCTTTAATTTGGAAGACTTAGGTGCGTCAGGGATACTGAGGTCCCCTTCTTCGCATGAAACTTCTACAGTTTCACAATGCCTTTCTTGCAGTTGTAGTACTAGGTGGAAAAATTCAGCATCCAGCTGGTCCTTCTCTTGCTGCCGACATTCATGTTCCAGGACATAGGGACACGACTCTTTCGTGTGTCCAGGTTCCAGGCACCCCCAACATCCTAGGGGCGTTTCACTTGTGCGTCTTGATTCTGAGACCATATAACAGACCTCATCATCATCTTCATAAGGTCTGAAGGGACACTTTTTCGTGTGGTCGGGTTCATTACAGATTAAACATATTTTAGCCTCTATTCTGCACTTTCAGGTGTATTCTTCACACTGGCCTCAGGAGGTGCTATGGCATCAATATTCTCTATATATGTTAGAACCACAGATGTAGTCATACAGGTGGGCAGACTTCACTTCCAGAGTTCGTAGCTCTAGCAGGTGTCTCGATAGACATTTTATTTTTGATGAGCATCCATTTAAAAAACTCATGTGTTTTATTTAAATTTTTTGCACACATAATGGAGTAGACTTTCTTCACAGAAACAGTACCTTGTGTGGGTAACCAGCTGTAGCAGTTCCCCCAATTAGAATGTGGCAGTTGTGGTTTTATCCAGTGCAGTGTACTTTGGTTTTCTGTAGCTCTTAATTTCTGGTCACATCTGCATGTGGTTCTTATGTTTTTCCTCCTGTTGCTAAAGCTGTTGCATGTACTGTTGCAAACAAAACCACACAAATTTTCCCTGGTCGGAATGGATTCTAGTGGGTAGTCCATAATGAACAATATATTTGTTCAACAGTACCTTGGCGACTGTAATGGCTCACTGGTCCTTGGTGGGGAAGACCTGTGCATACCTGGTGAAGAGGTCAGTGGCCACTAGAATTTTGCTAAGGTTCCAATGACAGAAAGTCCATGCAAAATAAATGGTCCATTGCTGGTTATATTTACCAATGGTGCGGCCCTCTTAGGCAGGGTCTTCCTTGGTACACACTGACCGTAATCCTTGCAGTATTCTTCAATGTCTCTGGCCATTCTGGGCCAGTAGAACTGTTCTTTTACCAGTCCCAATGTCTTGTCGGTATCCAGATTACCATGGTTGTCATGGAGGGAGCTGAGTACCACCTACCTGTATTTGTAAGGGAGTACTAACTCCATGTGTTAAGATTTCTTAGCAACTTGAAACAGCACTCCACTCTTTAGTACTAGATTATGCAATTATCATAATAGAAGCTGGCTCTCAGGGTGCACCTCAGTGCTAGCCATACTTCTTTTAAGCCTGAATCAGTCTTTTGTGCTTTCTGAAGATCCTGCCTACTTAATCAGTGCAACCCTTCCTTGGCTAATTCTGCTGGGGTGCCTATGGAGATGTGGGACCATGTCCTGTAGAGGAAGTGGGTGCCTTGGGGTAAATATTGTTTTAAAATTCTTCCATAATTGCTCCCTCCTTAGTTAGGAACTCTAGGATCTTGACTAGAATATTGTGATTTATGCGGTTGCTAGGGACAGCAGCAGAGTGGCAACTAATAGTGATATCCCACATTTCATTGTCTTTCCCCACAATACTCTTAGGCACATGAGCAGAATCATGTCATCATCACACATACACAGTATAGAAGGATCATTCACATTACATAGAAACATAACACTACCCAACAAACTGTTAGGAATCTGATTTCTCAGCGCCATCCGCGCAACACACAGACTACCCTCAGGGAGACTCAGGGCGCGCAACGCAACCTCCACTTACCTGCCTCCAAGGCCCGTCATCTCCCTTGTCACCGCAGGGCTCCTCCCCTCGGCGGCCCCACCACTCCTCCTCCTCAGTGGCAGGCGCAGGTCCTCCGTCCCGCACGCACACGTGTGTCCTCCTCCAACGCTGGTCGCGTGCACACGCAGCTTACAGAGCGCACGCCCAGCATCCACTCTTCTACTTCCACTGCTGTTATGAGGCTCCGCCCCCGTACACCGCACGGGTGTAATCAGAGTGCTACCAGTGCTCACCTGGGTTGCATCAGCCACACCTATCCAGAGAGGCTCCCTGCAGTCCTCCTGACCTGCCTCCATCCCTGATTGGTCAGCCCAGCCTTATCTAGCATCTCTGAGCCCTCACTCATCGCTCGACATAGTCTCTGTATGGAAGTGTTTGGTCTACTCTCGCTTACTACAGGTTTTGACATGGCTCGTACGACTACCCCCTTTGGCTCTCGACTTCGGCTCTCCTGGGACTACGTATTCTCTGGCATCCCACAATCACAACATATCCCACAATCACGGCTTGGACTTCAACCTTCCTCATCTCTCCGCTATCTGACCTCGGCAAGGCAATTACTATTCTACTCCTATACCCGGTACCGGCAAGTATTGTCTACATTACTTATATCTGGCCTGGCAACGCTTAACACCACACTCCGGACTCGCTCCTTTTGCTGCATGTGCTTGTATCCCTACTCCCCCCTTTGGCACAGAGGACGGGTCTGGTCTGCGGGCAGCACCAGCGTAACACAAACACTGTGTGTGTGTGTCAGTGTCTGTTGTTGTTGCCAAACAATCGTGGGTCTGTAGGCCTTTGTGATGTTCCGGAACACCATTGAAGCTCTTATCTACTGTAGTAGGGCAGCAGGCCTTTACGTCGCAAAATGCTTCGGCAACCCTTTATTTGGCTTCCATTGAGTATCCCCTCTGATGTTATCCCTGCCTCCGGCTGCTCTCCGATGGGCGCACCACTAACTTGAAAAGATTGTTGACTGACTCCTGGTCACTCACGGTCAGTCCTGAGATCCTTCAGGCTGTAGCAGCTCTGCCCCTGCTACCCTAAACTACCTTATTACATAACTGTGTACTTACATATTTACAGGTAAGACCCCCACCTCTGGCTCTCCTCCTAGGATCTGAGGGTGGAGTCCCAATCACCTCCTATTTATAACTACTAGTGACATCACTGGTCACCATGCCTACAGGGGTTTTGGGGATGTGGTTTGGATTCAATACCAGGTGAAAGGCTAGGCATCATCTAGAAGGTGGTTGGAGCTAAAAGTATACTCGGTGTCCTATACTAATTAACAGCATTAACTCCTTCTGGAAGGTGGGCATGGCTAAACTTTTTGCAGCAAATATGGGCAAAGGTCAAAGTACTTTGCAACAACCCATACAGTTAACCCTTTCGGGGCCTTAACTCCTTAACTGACGATAGTAATCCTAAAGGGGGGTTGTAACGTATACTGTATGTATATACAGTAGCAAGAAAAAGTTTGTGAACCCCTTAGGATTTTCACATATTTCAAACCTAAAATGTTATTAAATCTTAATCTAAGTACTAATAATAGATAAAGATAACCTGAACAATGACACAAAAAATTATACTTTTTGAACATTTATTTATCCACAAATTATTCAATATTCATGTGTGAAAAAGTATGTGAACCTTTAGATTCAGTACCTGGTGGCACCCCCTTCAACAGCAATTACTTCAACTAAGCGTTTCCTGTAACTGCTGGCCAGTCTCTAACATTGGTTTGGAGGAATTTGGGCCCCTTCTTCTTTACAGAACTGCTTTAACTCAGTGATATTTGAGGGATTCCTTCCATGGACATCTCATTCAGGTCCTGTCACAATATTTCAATGAGATTTAGGTCTGGCCTTTGACTAGGCCATTCTAAAATGTGTAATTTCTTCTTCTGCAGCCATTCTTTTGTAGATCTGCTTTTATGTTTAGGACCATTGTCTTGCTGCATGGTCCACTTTTGCTTCAGCTCACGGATGGATGGTCTGACATTCTCCTCTAGAATCATCTGATAGATTGCAGAATTCACGGTTGTGTCAATGATGGCAAGCCATCCATGGCCTGAGGAAACCAAGCAGCCCCAAACCATCACATTCCCACCACCATGCTTGACGGGTGGGATGAGGTTCTTCATTTCGAACGCAGAGTTTGTCACTAAATATAATGTTTCTCATTGAGGTTCTATTTTTGACCTGTCTGTCCAGAGAACATTGCTCCAGAAGTCTTGTGGATAATCTATGTGCTCTTTGGCGAACTTCAGATGGGCAGCAATGTTCTTTTTAGAGAGCAGTGGTTTCCTCCTGACTATCCTTCCATGAATACCATTCTTGGTCAGTCTTTTTCTGATAGTTGAGTCATGAACACTCATATTATCTAAAATTAGAGTGGCTTTCAGATCCCTGGATGTTAAACTGGGGTTCTTTGTGATTTCCTGGATGATTTGCCAATTTGTTCTTGGAGAGATTTTGGTAGGACAATCGCTCCTGGGTAGAGTGATCTTGAACTTTCTCCATTTGTAGATGATCTGTCTGACATTGGATTGGTGGAGCCCCAAATCCTTAGACGTGGTTGTGTAACCCTTTATAGATGAATGAGCATCAATAACTGCTTGTCTGAGGTCCTAAGAGATTTCTTTTGATCGTGGCATTACATGTTTCCACACACCTGAAGACCAAACTCCCAAAGTTTCTGATCTTTATATAGGGTGGGGCCTCCCAAACTCACCCCTGAAGCTCTACCTAATTATTTAAACACCTGATTCTATTTATCCCCTTTAATTTAGCTGATAGAACTGGGTTACACTTACTTTTGCACATACCCTGACTCTTAATTACTCAATGTTTGTCTAATTCATACATCATTTTATGTTTTTAAAGATATAGAGGAACTATGGAGGAACACTTGCTCCATTCATGCGGAGGTAATTCCTCTAACAGGACTCTTTCATCCTTAAACTGGCATTCCACAAGTGCAATACCTTACAGCCCCGGTGTAGAGCTGCATTCCTGCCTCACGGTTTCTACCATGTACCGGCATATCAGCTGTGCGCTCACCCGAGACAGCAGTAGGTTCCTTGCATTATAGTCAGTATTTGTTCCATGGCCAGCCAGAGACTTTTCAGTGATTTATATCCTTTTTTGGCTGAAGTTTGGATGCTATTGATCAACACTTCACTCGGTGAAAAGAGTTCCGTCTACACCAGGGTTAGCAGCTGATGACTGTCTTCACCTGTGAAAGCTCCTGCCTCCGGTACCATGCTGGTTATTGCATGACATGTTTTAAAATCTTTACCATCTTGTACGTGCATTACCTATCCTTACCATATTGTTCAATATACTGTATATATACTTACTACACTATGAGTTGTGCGCTTTTCTTGTTTTTTCAGTTAAGTGTAGAGCCCTCTTTCCTTATGACTAGGCGGGTCTACGGGTGATATCTTTACCTGCTGGCTCACAGAGATCTGAGCCTCCGCTATTGGGAGCCTGGGGCAACAATATAAGAACTGGCTGCGCCTCCACTTGCCCAGGATCCCCAATACGTGAGATCCCCCTGAACAAGAACAACAACAATAATAACTTGCATATGTATATAACGTACTGCTTTACTTTATAGAATATACGCACACCTCTATACATATAACATTTATACACCAGTGGCCGTGGCCACAAGTTTCTTTGGAATAGTGTCATCCCAGCACCGTGTGACCGACCAGTTCCTTGGTCACTTAACCTCCCAAGTGTCCCCAAAGAACCCACCACATCCCAAGGCAGGATCAGCGCCTGTAAGGTACCGGTTTGCTGGTGCACGTGTGTAATACCTGCCGGGCGTTCCAACACCCGGTCGCAGACTCTTCACAAAGGGTCCGCAGATCCAGCGTCGTCTCCCAGCGTCGTCTCCCGCAGGGGATGTCTCCACGTGCTTTTACTCCGCAGACTAAGAATGACAGGCTCCTCACAGCAGCACTGTGTCCCTGACTAACACACTCTAAAAGGAAAAGGTCCCTACATAAAGGGCCTGTCCCTACAGCAACACAAGCTGAAGGTGACTCAGGGCACTAACTGGGGCCTAGGGGGGAATACTGGCCTATGCAGTGGGTCACTGACCCCTGCACCCACGCACCTCCTCTCCCCTTGCTCTCCCAGCACCAACTCACTAACGTGGTCCCAACTGCCACTTCCCTATACCGTCAGCAAGAATCTCCGCACCCTATTGGCTATCTCAGGACAGGTGACTATGCAGAGGCTCATGGGAATCGTAGTCCTGTCTGAGAGCCTCTTCCTCATTGGCTCCTGTTCGCGCACTTTTACTGCGCAACCTCCCAGCACAATGGCGGTGCCCTGTGTAAATACTACCGGGAGCCCTCGGCGACGAGGCCGCCCCCGCAGCGCTACTACCCTCCGTGGAGCTAAGGAGGAAACTGGAGACAAGGGGGTGAACGGAGGACCTAGCTTACATCTGTATAGAGGCTAAGTCATCCTTTCATTTAGCAGCCAACTCAATTATATCCTGCACTCAGGACGTGTATTCATTTATTTTTATTAATTTTATAATTCACACTCATTTTTTTGTTGCAATTACAGAAAGAAATCCCCGGGGCTTATATCTAACAAAAAGCAATCAGTGATAAACCACTTATTGGAATATAAGTCCACCACAAATGTCCACAAGTTGGTTTCAATTGAAAATACTGCCGATCCTGGATTTTGCTACTTAGAAATCCTCTTGGTGGAACAAGTTCATCCTAGGTCGAAGCATACAAGAAGAAAAAAAGACACCATAGTGTAGCATGTAATTGTCCAACCAATGATGCTCAGTAGAATATAACAATGCCTACTTACAGGAAACACTTGTACTATGTTCGGCTGATAGAAACTGTGCTTTAGCCCACGTATCTCGCTGCTCCATGACCCCCACGTGTTGCCAACTCTTGAGTTCTGTCGCTGCACTCCCACACACAGCACCGATCAATCTCCCCCGGAAAAAAACAGAGGAGGAAGATAGTGCAAATCTACAGGGCTTTAATTAAAAATAACAATACAAAGAGATACACTTACATTGTATCTCAGTTTAAAACGTAACACTATTGCCGTCCGCTACATGTGCCAGCAGAGTCTCAGTAGCAAGCTGTTACTTGCCGCACGTGCGCCCTCGCAGTCCCGATCACGGATCCTTGAGGGTGCGCCGATGACGTCACTCTAAGGCTCGCTCCACACTCCCTGACTGACAATGTGAATTAGGCTCCTCCCAGTGCGTTTCGTGACGCACTGGTCACTTCCACAGGGGATTGTGGAGCCTAACCATCCCTTGTGCTATTTATATCTAAAAAGTTAACCCTTCCATTGCCATAAATTGAAGATGTTAAGAGAATGCTAAAATTAACTACCAAAGCTTCCTACAATTACCATATACAGACCCAAATGCATTATGAGTCTGAGGGGTTTCATGACAAACAACTGGGGCTCATTTATTGTTGTTTACTTTACATTACTCTTGGTGCGCATTTTTTTCTTTATTACACGTTTTCAGAATTAAGTCTGGTCTTGATCTCTTCGGACATGGATATGACAAACTCCCAAAGGTTTATGAAAAGAGAAAAGAGGTGGACATGGTGTAGAACAATTTATAGAATAAAAATACACTTGAGCAGTGAACACATTCCACTCACATTCTCCAGGTGGGTAAACAGCAGTGTAACCGCACAGGATCTAAAGGTCGTGCCATCCCGATCAGGCGTTCGTGCAGTAACCCCTCAGATGATGGTCATGTAGGTAAGTTAAATGGGTGGATTTAGGAGGTCACATACCATATGTATATTTCCAAAATGATAAAAATTCAGGCAAGATATAAAAATAATAAATAGGAAGATAAATAAAAATCCTTAATTCTCTACACATACCCAACAATAGGGAAATCCAGTTAACAGTTAATCATAGCTCTACAGTATATGATGGGCCAGGTTGCTACCCCATTTTCAGCCTCCCTGAAATCTTCTACTTTTATATAGGAGCATGGGCGTCCGCAGGGGGGGAAGGGGGGGCGCAGCCAACAGCGGGGGACAGAGGGCACTGGCGTGACAGGATTTAGCGCGCTCACGATCTGCAAGGAAGCGTGCGCGTATCTTCCCTGCTTCCCCCCCACCTGGGACCCCCCCTTCCTCCCCCCGAGCCCGCTCACAGTCGCGCTCGGCACTTCCTGTGCCTGCTGCTAGTGAGCGCGTGACTGTCCGTGACGCAGAATCTTCCCGCTCCTCTACTGGTGGCTGT
>NC_134484.1:98756141-98776141 GCF_040206685.1 Ascaphus truei | reverse complement strand
AGCGGGAACCGTAGGGACATCCCCGCTCCCATCTCCTGCACCCCTGCGGGATGTCAAGCAGTGACAGGGGGAAGTGGGAACCGAAGGGACATCCCCGCTCCCATCTCCTGCCCCGTGGGCTGTCACGCGGTGACAGGGGGAAGCGGGAACCGGAGGGACATCCCCGCTCCCATCTCCTGCCCCGCGGGCAGACACGCGGTGACAGGGGGAAGTGGGAACCGGAGGGACTGTGACAGGGGGAGCGACAGGGACAGGAGAACACCCCCGCTACCACCTCCATAACTGCGGGCAGCGGGAGCGCCGGGGACAGGGGGTAAGGCACAGATTATACTTACTGTGTCCTCCATGGAAAAAAAAAAGAATGGCCGCTCGTTGGGGGCGGGCTCATATAGAGTCTGGCCACGCGCCCACACAGCCTGGGAGCACGCGCCAATCAGCTGTCAGGTAGGGGGAGTTTTATTTGGGTTTTTTTCAGCACGAGCAGGGAAATTTCAGCGCGAGCAGGGCCAATATTTACTCGCCCGGAGGTTAAATCTACCCGCCCCGGGCGTGTAAATGTATAGGATTGTCGAACACTATATATATATATATAGTTGCATGATAAAGCCACTGTACAAATGAATGGGTGAAAGGTGGGTATCGGGCCAGGGTGGCTTAACCCCTTAATTACCTTTGCGGTTATTATCTGATAAGGTGATTAAGGGGTTAATTGATAACAGAATGTAATTGCAATGTATTGGCTATGTATTTTGTTGACAATGGAGGACACGGATTTTGCTGGCGAGGGGGCTTCTTATTGATGAGGTCAGTAGAACTTTATTTATTTTATTATGCAAGTTAATGTGTTTAAATTATCCCTATCTGGATAATAGTTATTTTGCACATTATTGTAGTGTATGTGTTGGGGGGGGGGGATTGATGTATTTAATGTATAGGACATGTTTATTTTTTTTACATACAGGGTTTGTTTCCTCAGGTCTGTGGGGGACCCATGGAGACCACCTGCGATCTCCTCGGGCTTCTCATGGGTAAACGGCTGCAGGGTCCACGGGGGACACCTGCGGGGAAGAACCGGTGGCCCCGCAGACCCATAGGGACCACCCGAGGGCCCCCAGACCCCCTTGGGGACCATCCGAGGCCCCTCAGACACCTGTGGGTCTGACCCGGGGCCCCCCAGACAGCCGCGGGCCTACCCGTGGGGACCCCATTGTGGCCCACGGTGACCCGCGGAGACCACCCGCAACCCCCCGCAAGTGCTAAACAACCACCAAGGGCCAAATACCCCCTTCACCCACCCCCGCTACCCACAATAAGCCTGGCACGGCTGGTTAACCCCTTCATTGCCTTAGCGGTTAGCCGCTATGGTAATGAAGTGGCTTTAAATGCATTTTCCTGCCTCGGATGCATGCCGGGGGGGCTCCGGTGCTGGTATTAATGGGTATCAGCTCCGGAGACCCCCGGCATCAATCCCAGGCAAGAAAAAGGCCTGAATTTTTCTAAGTGCCGTTCCGCCGCTCATCCGCAGCCTCTCCCCAGCAACTTGCCAACATTTTGGGGCGAGACGGATTGCTGTGAAAATCTCAATTCTAGAGTGGCGAGTAGCGGCACAAAGCTACTCGCCACTACTAGAATTGAGCGGGTTTCAAAACATAGCTAGTTGCGGTGCAAAGTGCCTTTTCGCCGCGCCGATGGCGAAAAAAAAAACCCGCCAACAAACTGTGCGTTTTTTTTTACTTTTCGCCAAGTTTTTGGCCCTTACTGAATCGGGGTATGCATTTTTGGCGCAAAACGGGCGAAAAGTGACTTTGCGCCGCTTACTGCATGAGGCCCTTTGTCTCAATGGACATAGTGAAAGCATGTGGCAGACTAAATTCGACATTTTTTTCAAAGCGCTAGAGGATGGGATTGAGTGATACATCTTACAATTGATCAAAGCGCTCTGTAATTCTCCTACAGCAAGAGTCAAAGTAAACGGCTCGTTTTCAGACCCATTTGAAATTAGTAATGGAACAAAACAGGGATCTGCTGTCACCTCTGCTATTTGCCATTGGCCATAGCAGAATATATCCAAAATAATCTACATATTATGGGTATTCTGATTGGTGAACAAGATCATAATTTAGCTCTCTATGCCAACGATATCCTATTGACCGTTAATAACCCAATCATATCAATGCCAAACCTAATGAGAGAAATAGAACAATTCGGTAAATTATCTATTTTCAAAATTAACTTCAATAAATCTGAAGCATTAAACATTTCACAAGCAAATAAATGAGTAAACCAAATGAAAAAAAATTGCCCCTTCACATGGAACCTATATAACGTTAAATATCTTGGCAAACACATAACACGTCTACCACAAGACCTACATATTGGGAACTATCCAAGGCTTTTAAACAGGGTCAAACAGGATCTGACCATGTGTGACCAAATTGACTATTTCATGGATGGGGAGGATTACAGAAATAAAGCTGAACATATTACCAAGAATGTTATATGTTTCTGACCATCCTATTGGGTTATCCCCATCCTTTTTCAAGATCTTGCAAATTCAGGTGAATAAATTCATAAATAAAACAAAATCCCGACCGGCACCAAACAAGCAGGAGGCCTGGGCGTTCCAGACTTTAAACTATATCATAGTGTCACGTTTTTAACCAGTTTGTTTGACTGACATGCAAATGATAAACGTAAGTTATGAGTTCAAATCGAACAGAATCTGGCTAAACCAACAGATTTAGACACATTTTATTGGATGGAAAAGACAGGCTGTGATAAAGGTCTAGGATGCTACGGCCTGTAATTTTCAACTCGCCACCTTTCCATCTCCCCTAACGCCAATATTGGACAGCCAAGAATTTCTCCCAGAGTTGTCTCATAGGGATTTCACTAGATGGTGGATGGTGGGAGTTACAAGGATTTTGTCCCTTTTGTTTATAGATCAACACAAAGCCTTCTCACTCCTGCAGGACAAATATCAATGGCTGGACAGTGAGCTGTGGCGCTTTAAATAAATAAAACATTTCATACACTCTCATTAAGCAAGAAAATATATTCTGAGATAGAATACCATTTTTGAATTGATCTATCTCAATCTTAGCTCCAGAGGTCACAATCTCCCAGCCATTTATAAAATACTTATAGAAAAAAATAACTTAGAGAAACCAAAATACACATTGATTTTGGAAAGGTGATTAGGTGAACAACTGAATATAGAGGAAGTATGGAGTATATCTAGCAGATATTCCATCTCTGTATAATTACTAGAAAATACATATAAAATTCTATTCAGCTGGTATTGTACTTCTTACAAGTTACATGTGATGTTATCAAACACCTCAGAATTATGCTAAGAGGTTGTGGAAATAAGGGGACGATGTTACATGTATGGCTGGATTGCCCTCTCATTGGATTCTTCTGAAACCAAGTCCTACAAAATATCAAATCGATTTGTCAAATTAAAATACCTAGAGATCCATGGATTATTCTGCTAAACTGAGACCTCATCCCAGAATATAAGAGACGGGGGTGGGTGGGGGAGGGGGGTGAGAGAAACAGCATTGACAACTGGTTCAAAAAGACTTGGGATACATATTCCACAGAACAATTAACAAATATTCTACAGGACAAGGGGGAGGGGTTTGACGAGACTCTGCTCCCTTGGCAGAATTACTCCTCCAAACATACAATGACACGATTCAGCAGGATCGTAGTATATGGGAATAGAACAGTGTATAGGAACTTCAATATAGTATATGTGCATTTACTTTACTATTGCTATACTAATTGTGGGTGAATCCCTTGAAATCCCTTGTTTTACTACTGAAATATCCTCTAGGTATTAGCAGGATAAAACTTCGGTCTCGTGTGCCGTTCTTTTATTCTATAATGTTATACTTTGTTTTATTGTTACCCTATTGAGTTATAAATTCAGTGCTCTTGAAAAACGTTGATTGAGATATCAGTTTCGCCTGGTGATTTTTATAAACACGGAATATATTTCACTTTGTGAAAGCTGTAGCTGTGCATACTGCATCAAGGTCAATGTATGCAAATGTTTGTATATTAGCCTGTGTGGCACTTGTTTCCTGTGAGGAAGACATAAGGTCCAACAAAAAATTGCAATCCTGGTGCGCGTCTACAAAGGGAAATATATCAATGGATATATAGAGTAGACAGCACTCTATAAATGTAAACAGAATAATAGTGTGATGAAAATGTGGTGCAGCGGGAACAGGGGGGGCCCTAACCCCTCCAAAGTAATAATAACAATAAGAAGAGTTCCCAGCACTCAATAAGGTAATGGTCTAAAGATAAGTCAAAAGAGAATTTAATGTGAGCACACACGAACAGACAGACACATACAAATACTGATGCAAAGTAATTGCACAAGAAGTAATTACTGCAGGTGAAAAAAAGAAGACACTTATGGGTAAATCTCAAGGTAAGAGAAGGGAGGGAAAAGGAAAAACAAGTAGGGAGGAGGGAAAGAGGGGGGAGGAACCACAGGAATTTATGCAAACGAGGGGGGCAACGTTTCGGGGGTGAACCCATTCTTCAGGCCCATTCCCAATGATCTGTGGAATCAAAGGTATTTCCCTCAGCCTACATTGTAGCCTCCTAAAAACACAAATAGTGGACTAATGCAACCAACAAAAAGGTTTGAATGTGGGGATAAGCCCTAGCATAACCAATAGGGTACAAATGGAAGCAGGTACACTGACTCTAATACTGTGGTATAGGTGAGTACACAGTCCAGGCTCTCGCTGAGATACACAAAATCAATCTAAACTAACAAGTGTAAGCACTGTGATGCAGATAAGTGCACACAGATGTGGGTCATAGTATGCCATGGTTACCTAATGTTTTCCTTTATGCTTACAGGACTAATGTACTTTATCACAGACAATCCCGGAAGGGAAAAAGAAACGGAGCACAGCCGTGCAACAAATGGGTAATCCGGGGCTACAGCGTGGTACTGATGAAAAAAATCTTTAATGCACAATTGACATCATGGTACAGACAGGTTCAAAAACTACTCTTACATGTTTCACGCTGTACACAGCGCTTCATCAGAGAGTAAGTACTTTATCACACTCTGTTGGACTCTTGATGGGGTCCCTTTGGGATCCAACACTTGGCCACTGTCATAATATTCATCACCATTATGTCTCTACCACATAGACTGTGGTATCAGTCTAATTATTGTATTTATTGGACAGATTCTTTAAAAACTACATTGTCATAGTGTGAATGATTTTCTATGTCCCCCAACCACTTTCTTCACTATTGGGGTGTTTTCATACATTCCAGCCATATCTACATTATGCTCTCATGCTATGCAAGGTTCCTCTGCTCTCCCCACAGTCTGTGGTGCTCATCACGTTGGCACACAGTACTAGGTATATTTCCCTTACAAATGCTATAGTGCTTCACAGCCATACTGTCGGGTTGGATCCCAAGCATCTGCCGCTTCATGCCACGCATGCACAGCACTACTATTGTCTTTGCACATGTGTGGTTATTTTCAAAATGGCCGCCGGGACTTGTAGTTGCCTTGGCAATGAGTACACATAGACCGCACATGCGCAGTAGGGAAATAAGCATTGCGCATGCATAAGGGGGACCCGAGCAAAGATGGCCACCCACCAGGTTCAAATGTAAGTTCCCCCCCTGCACCCCACATCACTCTCCCCCCCTGCACCTCACATCAGTCTCTCCCCCCTGCACCTCACATCAGTCTCTCCCCCTGCACCCCATCACTTCCCCCCCTGCAGCCCACAGCACACTCCCACCCCCTGCACCTCACATCAGTCTCTCCCCCCTGCACCTCACATCAATTTCCCCCCTTACACCCCACATCACCCCCCCCCTGAACCCCACATCATTGTCCCCTCCCTTTACCTGACATCACAGTCCCCCCCCCCTGCATGACACCCCGGTCCTTGTTTTTCCCCCCCCCCCCTGTTCCCTGGAATTCATGCTCCCCCCTACCCCGGTCCCTGGCGCTCCCGTGGGTGATGTGGTGAGTGGGGAGGCGGGTGATGCCTGGCGCTCCTTCCCCCCCCCCCCCCCCACTCCGTCCCCGGCACTCCCGCGGGTGAGGCGGTGAGTGGGGAGGCGGGTGATGTCGGAGCCGCCACTCGTTACCCCCCACCCGGCGCTCCCGCGGGTGAGGCAGTGAGTGGGGAGGCGGGTGATGCCGGAGCCGCTGCTCGTTCCCCCCCCCCCTCCGTCCCCAACGCTCCCGCGGGTGAGGCGGGTGATGCCGGAGCCGCCACTCGTTCCCCCACCCTCCGTCCCGGCGCTCCCGCGGGTGAGGCGGTGAGTGGGGAGGCGGGTGATGCTGGAGCCGCCGGAGCTGCTGCTCGTTCCCCCCCCCCTGGAGCCGCCGGAGCCGCCGCTCGTTTCCCCCCCCCTCCCTCCCGCGTTGCGACGGTGAGGCGGTGAGTGGGGAGGCAGTGCAGACGTGGCTTGATGCGGGTGCCGCCGCTCGTTCCCCCTCTACCCCAGTCCCCGGCGCTCCGCGGTTGAGGCTGGAGGCAGCGGGTGATGCGGGAGCCGGCGGCGATGTGAGGGGCAGCAGGTTGAGGTGAGGCGGCGTGCCGCTCATGCTGGAGAGTGTGAGGGGTGGCTGGTTGAGGTTAGGCGTGGCGGCCGGGTGTGAGTGTTGTGACTGTCATGCCCTGCTGCGACGTCAGCTTACCCCGCAGCCCATCTGCCGGCCAATCACAGGGGGCACAAATACACACAAACATTTTTTCAGTCATATATATATATAGCAGGGTTCCCCTTGCCCCCCTCACCTGCGCGGAGTAGCGGGGACCCCCGCAGTATGTCAGGTAGTTGCATGAGCGAACGCGCCCCCGTCGACATCAGTGACAGGGCGCTGCCATCTTTTGTGCATTCGCGCATGCGTGGGAAGTCGCGCATGCACAGTGTAGCCCCAGTAGTTGCGGTGGCCATGTTGCGGTTGGTGCAAGGTTCGCGCATGCGCAGCAAGTATTTAGAATTGTGGCGGCCATTACCCTTAGCGCAGGGACTCCCCAAGGTCGCACCTGCACTGTTAAGATTAGCGGCGGCCATTACACGATCTTGCATGATCAGTACAGATCGTGCACGCAGCCCCAATGCTAAAGAGGCTCCAAGTGGACTACAACTCCCAGCAGCCTCTGGGGACTACCTTTTCACCCAGATCACATGCTGCATTCCAACCACTAGGGCTTACAGATTCCTTGCAGCAGGGAATAGATACATTGTTGTGTGCTGAGTCAGGAAGCTGACAGTGGAGCAAATTAGTTTCTTGGTGCTGGGATAAGGTAGGGGGAGGTAGTGTGTGCAGGGAACAGTAGCCCCTGCCACTAAGCCAGGTTACCCCCTAGGCCCCAGCTAGACCCAACTCACTGTTAGATTGTGTTTCTGTAGGGAAGGCCCTCTGCAGTTATGGACTTTGCCCTGTTAGCAGTTAGCTTAGTTCAGGGACACAGCTGCAGTGCTGCGTGCTCTGACAAGGAGAGAGCAGTGTGACAAGTGTGTCTGGGATCAGACCTGCCTCACTCAAGATAGAGACTATCTATGTGGGTGAGACTATCCGAATTGGAAGCGGACGCCATTGCTGTGGATTCAGCGCTGGACGCAGACGGGTCCTTTCCTGTTGTTTGCTGTACCCGGGTGCAGAAGCCCCGGGCAGGTACAGTCACCAAGTGCACCAACTTTAACCATAATACCGGTTCCTTTCAGGCGATGATCAGGCCTAGTGGGTGGGTTGCTGAATTCTTGCTGAATTGTTGGGACGCTTGGGTACATGCTGTGGGGTTGAGGCCCAGTGAGGCCAGGTTAAGGGGTGACACGGCTGTGTTGCTGTTGTTGATATGATGTGATATTATTCTGCATATAGTAAACAGTTATATATATATATATATATATACAGTGCTTGACAAATCACCCACAAATCTACTCGCCGAACCAAAAAATCTACTCGCCACCTAGTCCCGCCCCAACCCCGCCTTTAGTCCCGCCCCTAGTCCTGCCCCCAACCCCGCCTCTAATCCCGCCCCCAGACCCGCATTTAAAAAAACCATAAATGAAATAAATTGAATAAATTCCTAGTAAGAACATTCGTTTTTGACATAAGTTTATTTATTGTATTACATTATACTACAATTAGTCCTTGTGTATAAATGTCAAATCTAGAAAAAAAGCCAGATGTGAATGACTAGTTTCCTGAACCCCTTAACCAGTGTCTGGACGTCCCCACTTCACAATATTTAAAGCAGCAATCCCGCCTGGGATCTTACCTGATCTGCAGTCCGTCAATGTCCAGGTACCCTCATTCCCGCAATGTTATACATTGGAGGGGATGTGTTCCCTACCTGTCTTCTGGGTTAGGGGGGGTTCCGATGTCTCCCGTGTGAAACTTGAGTCAGATCTGGAAGAAAGCAGTATAGGTTATTTCGGTGTAGTGTAGGGCAGTTAAGATATACAGGGTAAATAAGATATCCAAATCCAGATTGTGAGACAGAGAGACGGAGAGAGAGGGTGAGAGAGACGGAGAGAGAGGGTGAGAGAGACGGAGAGAGAGGGTGAGAGAGACGGAGAGAGAGGGTGAGAGAGACGGAGAGAGAGGGTGAGAGAGACGGAGAGAGAGGGTGAGAGAGACGGAGAGAGAGGGTGAGAGAGAAGGTGAGAGAGACGGAGAGAGTGTGAGAGAGACGGAGGGTGAGAGACAGAGAGAGGGTGACTGTGGGGGGATGGGGTGACTGGGTGGGGTGATTGGGGTGTGGGGTGACTGGGTGGGGTGATTGGGGGTGTGGGGTGACTGGGTGGGGTGATTGGGGGTGTGGGGTGACTGGGTGGGGTGATTGATTGGGGGGTGGGGTGATTGGGGGGTGGGGTGATTGGGGGGTGGGGTGATTGGGGGGTGGGGTGATTGGGGGGGTGGGGTGATTGTGGGGGTGGGGTGATTGGGGGGGTGGGGTGACTGGGTGGGGTGATTGATTGGGGGGTGGGGTGATTGTGGGGTGGGGTGATTGGGGGGTGGGGTGATTGTGGGGGTGGGGTGATTGTGGGGGTGGGGTGATTGGGGGGGTGGGGTGATTGGGGGGGTGGGGTGATGGGATGTCTGACTTGGTGGGGATTACTGACTGTCTGACTGGGTGTGATGACTGGGCAGGGGGTGGGATGACAGACTATGACTGACTTTTGACTGACTGGGTGGGGGGTGACTGACTTTTGACTGACTGGGTGGGGGTGGGGGGTGACTGACTGACTGGGTGGGGGATGACTGGGTACCTCTGGTGTCCTACACGTTCTCTCTCATACACACACACACACTCTCTCATACCCATACACACACTCTCTCATACCCATACACACACTCTCTCATTCCCATACACTCTCTCCCTCTCTCTCGTATACCCCTCTCTTTCTCCCATACCCCCTCTCTCTCTCTCTCTACCATACCCCCCCTCTCTCTCTCTCTCTCCCATATCCCCCTCTCTCTCTCTCTCCCATATCCCCCTCTCTCTCTCTCCCATCCCCCTCTCTCTCTCTCTAACATCCCCCTCTCTCTCTCTCTCTCTCTCTCATACCCCTCTCTCTCTCTCCCATACCCCTCTCTCTCTCTTTCCCATACACCACACACACACACACACACACACACACACACACCAACCCCCCCCTCTGCTACTACCTCCCGCCCCGCTTGGGCAGCGGGAGCACCGGAGGGAGGGGAGAGAGACACCCGAGCCGCGCGGGCACCGGAGGGAGGGGGGAGAGACACGAGCCGCGCGGGCACCAGAGGGAGGGGGGAGAGACACGAGCCGCGCGGTCACCGGAGGGATGGGGGGGAGAGACACGAGCCGCGCGGGCACCAGAGGGAGGGGGGGAGAGACACGAGCCACGCGGGCACCAGAGGGATGGGGGGGAGAGACACGAGCCGCGCGGTCACCGGAGGGATGGGGGGGAGAGACACACGAGCCGCGCGGGCACCGGAGGGAGGGGGGGAGAGACACCCGAGCCGCGCAGGCAGCGGGAGCACCGGAGGGAGGGGGGTGAAGCACCCGAGCTGCGCGGGCAGCGGGAGCACCGGAGGGAGGGGGGTGAAGCACCCGAGCCGCGTGGGCAGCGGGAGCACCGGAGGGAGGGGGGTGAAGCACCCGAGCTGCGCGGGCAGCGGGAGCACCGGAGGGAGGGGGGTGAAGCACCCGAGCTGCGCGGGCAGCGGGAGCACCGGAGGGAGGGGGGAGTGACACCCGAGCCGCGTGGGCAGCGGGAGCACCGGAGGGAGGGGGGAGTGACACCCGAGCCGCGTGGGCAGCGGGAGCACCGGAGGGAGGGGGGAGTGACAAGCGAGCCGCGTGGGCAGCGGGAGCACCGGAGGGAGGGGGGAGTGACAAGCGAGCCGCGTGGGCAGCAGGAGCACCGGAGGGAGGGGGGAGTGAAACCCGACCCACGCGGGCAGCACCGGAGGGAGCGGGGGTGAAGCACCTGAGCCGCGCCGGAGGAAGGGGGGAGAAACACCAGTACAGTATATATAAATATTTATTAAAGTGCATTAAATTCCCCCCACCTCAAGCATGTGTCCACAATCCTCTCCATGACCGGATCAGTGCAGGTCTTGTAAGCAGGAGGTGACACAATTATACAGGAGGATATATAGGAGGAGGAGCAGCAGATGCAAGCGCGCGCGTGCGCACCCCCAACCCCCCCCCCATATTACTTACCCGTGCAGAGAAGGAAGGGCGGTTTGAAGTCCTGGCAACTCCAAGCCGCGTCACAGCCAGAGGGTTTTTTTTTTTTTTTCGAGCAGGGGATTTTGTTTTTGCAGAGCAGGGGAAAAGCTACTGGCCACGAGCCAATATCCGATCGCAGCTGGCGAGTTGGCGACCGGGTTTGTCGAGCACTGTATATATATATATATATATATATATATATATATATATATATATATATATATATATATATATATATATATATACACACTTCAGTGTATGCGTTTCCTATTTGTGGGTCCTGTGTCAGGGGTCATTCTATATGCCTGGAATCCCTGCACAGGTGGAGGTGCTGTAAGCATACGTTTCAGGATACACCCCAGGCTCCCAGTGGCGGAGGTTCAGGCCTCCTGTGAGTCTATCAGGTATTGCACCACACTGGTAACATATGTAGATTTCCCCACCCGGTCCCAGGGGATATATAGACCTTACGATAACGATTGCAACACAACATCAAATATTTGACAGAAGACTCAAAAAAACAACGTTTCTGTCCCACAGTGGGACCTTTCTCAAGGTGGTGCAGAAACTACTTACCTGCGTGCTGTCCTTTGATGTCATGTTGCTACAGGTATCGTATGGTCTGTTATTGCTTTATGGGATAGCACCAAAACTTATTTACTTGCAAATGGTGTGCCGGCTGTGCATTGGATTCTATATATATGTACTAGAGTTGATACTATTATAGCTCATAATAAGCATACTTTTTTTTGTGATACAATATTTCACGCAGTGCTTAGTGGTTTGCGCCCATTCACGAATATGGGCAATAGGTATACAAATTACCACACCGCTTATTAACTTTCAGTTTAACTACTGTTATAGTTAGCACACAGCACTTAGAGCCCATTCATTAATATGGGCAACAGGTATACCAACTACCACACCACTTAATAACTTTCATTGGAGCATATTAGGCTATCTGTGATTAGTGACTGCAGACTTATTAGCAGCTCAATACTATATCATATGCCCTAGCTATTCCTAATTAGCTCAAGTGTTTACCTTCACTTCTGTGTGGCGCAATATTGTTACTCTGTGTATCATTACGTATAAGAAACATCTCGTAGAGGATTGAGGTGCTGACATTACAAGATATTGTATGTCCTCTGTGTTAACAATTACACCAAACATTGGGAAGTCTCAGACTTCTTAGGTGCATTAAGTCAGTTTGCTTCTCACTCTCATAGATGCAATCTAGCATATAATTGGTCTTCACATTGACAAACTGACCAATCAAGTGTTTTCAGGGTCATACCACACCTGGGCTCACACAACGCACCTTCTCCTCCCCTCTTATACCTAGTATCACCATTTAGCAAAGGAGATCTGCATACCAGACTCCTTTCAGATAAGTGATTCAATCAAGCTCAATTACCTGTTTTTACTTATTGATCCAGAGTGCCTACTGCACTCAACATAGGATCATTAGTGTGTGTCTAATCATTATTTTAGTATTTATGATGGTTAGAGATTTATTTTACTTAATTAACTAATAATTCAGTTCAGGGCATAGGGGTGCTAATAGTTGGGTTTCTTTTCTCCCTTAATATCCACAATTAACATACCCATCAGCACCCCTGCTTCATCCTTTCCCTCTATTTATTTAGCTGCAGCGGGGTACCCCTACTATTGGGGCTGGGACCCGCTGCGCCCGGCGGCCACACGAGAGTTCCCCACCAGCAGGGGAATCCTCCCGAGCCGGTCCCGGTCCCCCCCTGGCTGCACAGCTCACTACACGCTGTGACGCGTCAGCCGCGCTGACTGAGGGAGTGGGGCCTTAGCCTTATCACTGCTATAATTCTTTGGTAAATCTGGTGCTGGTTTTTGCTCCAGTTCTGCAGCTTGGAGAAAAGTCATAGGTTCACTCTAATAATCCATGATAATTAAATAAATGTCTATTAGTTTTTATTGTCTTCCACTATATTTGTGATAAGGATGTTTGTAAACAAACTGTTGTGTATACTGGTCCATTCCTATTTTTGTTTTGTGGTTTAATTGTGCTGCCATCATAATAATAGCATGTTCTTGTATAGCACTGCTAGTTTTACATAGCGCTTTACAGAGACAATTTGCAGACACAGTCCCTGCCCCGTAGAGCTTACAATCTATGTTTTTGGTGCCTGAGGCACAGGGAGATATAGAGACTTGCTCAATGAGCCGACACCGGGAATTGAACCAGGCTCCCGTGCTTCAAACTCAGTGCCAGTCATTGTCTTGACTCACTGAGCCGCTCCTTCTCCTTAGAAACAAAGATAAAGTGGAAGACCAATAATTACCAGGTAAGGTTAAAATGAAAAAGAAGTCAAAGAATTTATAAACTTATTTATTTTACACCGAAAGTGAGTAGGTAAAACACGTACTTATGGAGTGGGTGCATCACTATATTTGAATTTTTTCTGCTAACTGGGACGCTCTTTACGTGTTTTGTTTTTTTAAGCTAATGCACCCAATCATAGTGATGCAGAGCTTGCTATGAGTTTAAATGGGTGCTTCATTATCCATCATGTTTAACACAGCAACAATCTACAACTTGTGAAAAGAAAACCCCCCAAAAAGTTGTTTAGGGACAATCCCATTGTTGGCTAATTAGTGTTTTGATGAAAGCTTTCATGTCCACGTGGGACCTTTTTATCAGGCCTCATTGTCTGCGAAAACCTTTACTAGCACCTAAATGATATCATTTGATCAGCGGGCCTGTGACCTTGTGCATTTTAAACCAATAATATATATGTGAAAAGTCGACATGACCAGACCTCTCGCTTTCCTTTTCCCATTTGCTTTCTTAAAAGGTGAAGGATGAGGGGGACGTAAAGGAAGGGTTGACTAAACTCTCTTAACCTCCCCGCCCCTCTTTGACCTGTTCATGACAGACATGTTTCATCTGTGTTTTAAAAACAGACGAATCGCTCTGAAATATCTTTTGCATTCGATTCAATGTAAAGAAAAAGCGTGCAGAGAACTTTAGAGGCATTTAGAAACCGACACTACAGTAGTTTTAAAATGTGAGCAGTTCTCCTCCACGTGCAACGTTAAAGTGGACGTTACTTGTTGTTGATGCCGCTTAACAAGCCTGGAACAACTATTTCCAAAGTAACGTGTGTGTAAATTGGTCGGCTCTTATTTACTCTCATAGAAGTAAATTGACTAAAGCCTCTATAATTATCTATGCTTTCCTTAACATTTTTCCTTGGAAGGGCAGCACCATTATGTAATTATGATAATATAAGTATAAATATGTAGGATAAATTAGTATATATAATAGAAATGGGCACATTATAGAAAAAAAAGTTTAAAGTTTCGCAAGTAAAAGTGTGATATGCTTCGATTTTTTTCTCCCTGAATAGAAACTGATGAACGATGCCATACTTTATTTTATGTATAATGTGCCCATTAAAACAATTATGTTTTAAGTAATGTATTATTAAATAAATGTAAGCGTTGGGATCGGTAGGTGAACTGCTTAATAACCATTTCATGTGACTGTGCAAAAGTAATTTCTAATTGTTGACAGAATATAGAGTACCATATATCATTGCAAGAGCTGTGGTCTCTTGACTCACTGTAATAAGCGGTAAAACATGTATTGAATTGCAGTTATTATCAAAATGCTTCATTATGGTATCTTTTTCTTGGCAGTAAATACCCTGATTAAATGATGCCACAGTCGACTTGTATCAGCACTGCTGACACTTAGTAAATGCAATACAATAATGTCTTTTTACAATTATGCAAGTGTAGAATGAATGAAGATCTCCGTTTGTTTCTGGTGTAAGAGCTAAACGGCAGAATTATCCCAACAAACTTCAGACTTTTAATTTTCTCCAAATTATCAGAAGCAACAAATTTCTGTTTGTAGCAATATGTGCTAATCTATATGTATACATCATATAGTGAAGACTAGCTACAGTATGTTGGACCTGAAGATGTGTAGATTTATTGTAGGTTCCATTGTGGGTTATGAACTTTTTGAAACTGCAAAACCATTACAACATATATTTACACCTAAGTTTTCGTTATGATGCCGCTATGTACATTATGCAGAATGATCATACGGGTGACGTTACCGATTGTCTTCTTTGTGCTGCAAAAGCTGGCGCTTCCATTTAATCTCTACTTGCAATCTTGTTCTTCGAGGCTTGGAAAATCCCATAAACAAGTTTCAAGAAAGTGGGAGTTTAAAAGACTATGAGCCAAAAAAAAAAAAAACAATTGTAGAGATAATTAGCATAAATTGCTGTATTAATGTAAACATTTAATGTATGCAACTTTGGGTTCCATCTCACCTCATTCTTCTTGTTAGATTATGTCATTTGAGCATGAACAGCTCTAATTATTTTACCAAATGTTGTTTGTTGTGTTGTTTTTTTTTTTCTACCGTTTTTATCCATTTGAATGCGCTGTGTAATATGTTAGAACCATGTAGATAAATGATAATAACGTCATACAGTTTGACTGAAGAAAAGATTCACGAGTCCTCAAAAGCTCTCATATATTGACATCTATAAAGAATTTCCATACATGTCCATTTAAAAATGTATTACAACCTGTACCATATCCATATCACATCCATTGAGAGCTCTCTGTAACCCACCTCCCCCCACAGCCCTTTTTTCACTCTGCTCTTGGTATATCGTTTTACTGATTGTGCTGTGACTCCTGAGACAACAGAATACTTTCTTACAATGAACAGCCTGGGTTTAGCCTCCTCCAGTCCTCTCACTCGTGAGAAGTGTCAGTGGTGTTGAGCATTCCAGAATCACTGATTATTTATTTAATGTAATGGAGATGGTGAGAGATGTCAAGTAGAAAAACGTTCATTGCAAAAGCACCAGGCCGTATTTTTCTTTCAAATACCTCGACCAGTGGATTTTTTTTCTTTATAATTAAACACTTTTAGAAGAATGTTTTGATGTTTACTGGATCACTCATCTTGGTTTGATTGTATCAAACATGCTCATTTAAAAGAACATTATGTCAGAATAAAGAGCAGTAATAAAATATTTGAATATTGGAAGAAATACAGCACAAGTACACATCCAGAAGGCAGCGGCTCCTAGAGAGACTCCATAAGCAGCAATATATGGAGGTGGACAGCATTCTAGCCCCTGACAAAGTGATGTCTGGTTACAAAATGCATAGGGGTGTGTGCTGTGGCGGCCCTCCACTGAGCACTATTGTGTATGCACGCTCGCATGGATTATTAATGTTTAAATGCATTTAGATTTTTCACTTTTATCCACTGATGCTGTCCATCTTCTTATGTATTGCACAATAAAATGCTTGACAAGTAAAAAGGCATCATTAATTACTAATTAACTCAGTACAGCTACTTTTAATATCCAAGAGCAAATGCTTACAAATCTGGTAATTTGCTGTGTAAACCTAGAGTAAAAATGAAGCAGGAAGGAAGCTACGTAGTTTTGTCTAGACACAAAACTGTGAAATTGACAAAAGGCTCATATGGACTTGTGAGTTACCTTGGGAACTAATGGAGCTGACAAATAACGTGTGGAAAAAAAATGGAGCAGCAGCTATTATATTCAAACTTGCAACCAAATGGAAATGTGTAAGTTTACTATTTTCTTCAAACTTATCATGCAACTTGAGCATCTGCTAGCGATGCATTGAATTCAGTCAGTTTGCTTTCCTATTATCAGTCACCTTAATTGACAATAGTTTACATAACTGTCAATTCCGCTTCCATCTTATATTCTTAAAGATAAATTATGGATAGATAGCAGCGGGGGGTTAATGAAAATCTCTGTTTTCAACAAAACCTTTCACAAGAAACTAAGCTGGTAACAGTTAGGCCATCACACTGGTTTTGTGACCTGGCATAATGAGATTTTTTTGTCAGCATGCCCTTTAGGACCTTCTAACCCCACCTACATGTCATCCATTTTAGTCACTTCGAGTTTCCCAGTGCCCATGTCAAGTCATATGCTAGGAGGCCTTTACCAAGCCCTCCTTGGAGACAGTGTCTGTAGTCAAAAGAGAAATTTATTTTGTGAGTTTGCAACGAAACAAAGATCTGTGTGCAGCATTACCAGCTCCATCTGTGTCCTTTGGAGAGGCAATTCTACATAGCAGAGTTTTTATTTTTATTTAAACAACTTTGTACGGTACTATTCTAGGCTTCCTACTATTAAAGTAACATTTCTACTTATTTGCTTTTTCTGTAAAAATGAATCTGCCCCATTTTCCTTTGTGGTAATTATCTGGTAAATATTTAATTATCTGGTAAATATTGTTCTTCCCTTTTGTACCTATAGCTAATGATGGCAGCATAATTGGTTTAAACAAACCACCGTGTTACCCACACCGTGTCACAAGAGTCCCACACCCAACCCCAATGTGTGAGGCAGCGCTGCCCACTAGATGAGGTGTACTGGTTGGTGCACTTGGTGTATGATACCTGCCGGGTGTGTCCACACCTGGACGCGCCAGAAGGAAGACAGTGTGGATCCGCTGATCCCGCGATGAGTCCGCCTCCGCGTGGGGTGGTGTCCCGCTGAATGGTCCCACCTTGAAGACTGTCTCTGTATCTTCTTATGGGGTCTTGTCCTAGACCACGATTCTCAGGGCTGCGCAGCGTTGCAGCTGTGTCCCTGAACTATCAAACAGCTAAAGGGGTAAGGTCCCTACCTAAGGCCCTGTAGCAGCCACAATCAACACTGGATGGGGCCTAGGAGATTACCTGGCCTAGTGCAGTGCGTCCCAGACCCCTGCACACACAACCTCCCCTATTCTTGTCCCAGCTCCGACTCCTGCGTGCCCTGAGCGCGCCAAATGTATCTACCTTGCAACAGGAGAATGTCGCAGCGCGATTGTCTCCCTGGCATCATGTGGTTAGCAGCCCCAGTGGCTGCTGGGTGTTGTAGTCCCATGCGGAGCCCTTTACTATTGGCGCCGCGTGTACTTACTCTACTGCGCATGCGCAACCCTGTAATGGCCGCCGCTACTCTCCTGGCCCTCAACTGCTCAGGCTGTAAGTGTAATGGCCGCCGCTGACGCTTCTGAACATGCGCGAGCTCGGGAAGGCCCTGCACTGTAGATTGCCGCATCTGCGCATGCGCGAGCATACCGCGGCTGCGCGCGAACCTCCAAGATGGTGGCGCCCTTCGGAGAGGCCCGTCCGAGCCCCGGCGATCCTGTCGCCAGTCTCACTCCCCCGTAACCTCCCATGAGTCAGCGGAGGTAAGCGGAGTACAGCAAAAACTCTGAGGACCTGGATACACAGCTATTTAAAGTGCAATGTTCCAGTACTTAATAAATGTGCATTATATATCAGGTGCTGCTAAAAACACTGGCAGTTTCCCAACAGCAATAACCAAGAAGTGAATAAAATTTGTGTTCACGGCGCAAACTGAATAAAGTGAATAATAAAGTGATTGCACGGTTTTAAATAATACCAGTCCTGCTGAGTGATGTTGTGCACTCCTCCGTTGAACCAGGATCTCATAGGTTAAACCGCCATCACAGATACATGCAGGAAGAAGCACCTACAGAAATGCTGGTGCAATAACGTTTTATCTCCAAGCAACAAACAACACAAAGGGGGTAAGGTAAACTCACACTCTCCCCCAAGGTAGCATGCAGGGAGTGACTTGGGGCGCACTCCAACCCTAACTCCGCTCTCGTCAGTAGCTGGTACAGTACTTTCTTCCTGCCTGGTCATCCACACAGAGTTTCTCCCGTCTGCTTCTCTCTGAATAGAAACTGATGCAGTTCAGGTGACACTACACCTTGCCTCCCTTTCTTGTCAGTACTTGCTCTGGCAGCGTATGTGATAACTTCCAGCTTTGTGTCACTGAAAACCTGTCCTGTTGAGCAGTATCTCAGCAGCACCTCCAAATGTAATGGTGTTTCCCCCATCCGATGGGAGATTCTGCCATTACAGCGTGTGCGGTGCATGTTGGTAAGCAGGAGGGCTGAGTCGTCCGCCGATGTTTGTGGGGACACAGGACAGGTTTCTGGGGTACATACCCAGCATGGTTCTCTAGCAGTGCAGCGCAGCGCATCATCTTTCCCAGGCTCCAGAGGTATGGAGGCTCTCGCAGGCTCCTACGATAGAAACAATCTCTCTCCTTCCCCAGAAAGATCACACACCAGACAGGAGGTATATATTAACAGGAAAGGTTTATTCTGTTCAGTGCAATGCAATCACAGCAGGCCTCTGCCCTATGCAGTCTCTGGTGATATCTCCAGCTGTAGAATGGTCCCTGGACCTGCACTATGGGTTATGGGCCCCCGCAGCAGTCCTTGCTCTTCCCTGATCCTCTATCAGGATCAGGGGAAAGGTGCACACTCACTCTCCCCCGAGGGGAAGAGGAACAGGGAAGGCCAGTATTCAGGCAACCTGTGTGTGACCTGCCTCTCAAGTGGGGAGAGGCACTCACAACATTTGGGCGGCACTCCCCTTAAGCACAGCCAGGAGGAGGGCACCATGTCTGACCCAGGATTGGGTGAACCCAGGCCTGGTTCCACTTTCCACCTCTGTCACTCAAGGGCACTGCTAGGAGTGGGGAAACCCCATGATAAGTGCTGGAAGACCTGCTCTTACCAGGGCTTACTGCCAGTGAAGAAGACTGGTAGCCAAGAACCAGTCATGGCTACACATAGACAAGATATAAAAGGGGTTTGAATAAAAATACAGCTAAACTCACAGACCAAAACAAAAACATTTGTGCCTACAGCAGGGGAACCTGGTTCAATTTGCAGTATCAGCTACTTGTGACCTTGGGTAAGTCACGTTATCTCCCTGTGACTCAGGCACCAAAAACACAGATTGTAAGATTATCTGGGCAGGGACTGTGTCTGTAAAATTCCTACAGTATGAGCTACGTACAGCGCGCTATACTGTAATTGGGAAGTGCTTTGTGTCCCAATGGGAGAAAAATGCTATATGAAATAAAGTTATTATAATTTTTTTCAGCCCCAAATCGGTAACAATAACAGCTGCTACATGTGTACTTCTGCTCCAAATTAAGAAACTACTTACACAAGTTTATATTTTGATGCATATTATTAGTCAGTGAAGTTTACAGTCTAAGTTAAAGATGTCTGACACATAAAATAGGAAAAATGGACATACCAGGATGCAGATATGTATACATCTCACTATAATGTGTCTGCTAACTCCTCAATCCCCCAAATCGAAATATGGCGCATATAGGGCAAAAGACTAGAAGATTATCTGTATATGTATAACCTACATTCAAT
>NC_134484.1:98643641-98751141 GCF_040206685.1 Ascaphus truei | reverse complement strand
TGACTGAAAAAGTCCTACGGTGAGTCTGATCACTACATAGATCAAAATGTTGGCAGCACACGTGACTTTATTCTCTCATGCGCCAAAATAATTTAGGCATACCACATTTTGCAACCTTAAAATTGGACAACACGTTAAAATGTTTGTAATGGGTATTCCCCCACCCAATCGCATATAGAGTGTATGTGAGGGGGAACCTATATGTTACCATGTGTGGTGCGTATACCTGCAGGTTCACAGAAGGCCTGAGCCTCCTCTGATGAGAACCTGGGGTGCTTCTCTGGAACGTTTCTGTCAGCGCCTCCACCTATGTGAGATTCTAGGAGTGTAGAGTGGCCCTCACATAGGAACATCCATAAAGTAACCAGCCCACACCAAAGGTTATGGCTAAAAGGGTTTACTATATGGCATATAACACAACACAACATACTTGACATTGACAGTGTCCCTCTATAACACCAATAGGCACAACTACCCGGTCACCACGCAGGGCTTTGTACCTCACACGTTATATCAATAGTCCCAAATATCCCACAATACCCCAAGTGAGTGACTGTTGGTAAAGTTGGTGCACTTGATGACTGACTGTACCTGCCCAGTGCTCCAGCACCTGAGGCTGCAGATTCTTCACAAAGGATCCGCCGCTCTGCGATCTCCTCTGTGACGTCCTGCAACTCTGCCTGGCGGTGGGTGACTCCCGCATGGAGTGATCCACCTTTGGAAAGTCTCTTATTTCTGCAGCCGCAGAGATGATTCCTTATACACTGACCCTTCTTGTCAGAGCACACAGCACTGCAGCTGTGTCACTGACTGAACTGACTAACTCTGACTGCTAACAGGGCAAAGTCCCTACCTAAGGGGCCTTCCCTAAAGCAGTCACAAGCTGAAGGGGAATGGGGTCTAGCTAGGGCCTAAGGGGAGACTTCTGGACTAGTGCAGGAGGCTACTTTCCTCCCTGCACAAACACACCCTCCCCTCTCTGTGTCCCAGCTCCTAACTGACAATCCCTGTCTGCACACAACATTGTATCTTCTCCAACAGGAGAAGCTGCCAGCTCTATTGGCTGTCTGGCTGCCTGTGACCAGGGTGAAAGTGCAGTCCCCAGAGGCTGCTGGGAATTGTAGTCCTTGGTACAGCTCTTTCCTATGGGGACCGCGTGCGCGATCTTTACTGTGCATGTCTGAAGCTGTAATGGCCGCCGCTACTCTTAACTGAGCATGCGCAACTTCCAAGAGCTCTTGCACACATGTAATGGCCACCTCTATGCTTGCCAACCTCTGTGCATTGCACTGCACAGGCGCGAACTCCCACGCCAACCTCAACATGGCCACCGCGACTGCTCTGCTTACGCGCAAGCCTCCGCACATGCACGAACACATTAAACATGGCGGCATCCAGCCGCAGTTGCCACCGGGAGCCACCGGGAACGCGCTCACCCCCGCAGCAGCACACACGCAAAGGGGAAAGAAACCTGCAGACAGGGGGACCAGAGGGACCCTGGCTACATGTGAATATCAAAAACATTGCACACAGTAAACTAGGCAAAAAAAACATCATGCTAAACATTAATTTACTATTCAATCAAACCAAATGAAACCAGAATCCTAATATAGCATTAAAACCATTAGTCGTGAAATATAGTTACCACTAAACAATTCGTAGTTCAATATTCTCATGCTAACAATTTCTTGTGAAATGTTCTCATGGTTTGCATGTTTTATTTGTAATTATTATATCAGCTTTGGTAAAAGTATTTAAAGCGGTAATCCAAGCATTTATTTTTAAGCATTTAAAAAATATATATATATATTGCCGGGAATTGAAGCAGGAGGTCCCCAGAGCTGAACCCCATTCATTTCAGCTCTGAGGACCCCCTGCTGTTGGAGATACGTACTGTGACGGTAGGGGTAAATGTGACTGCTTTTAATAAAGATTAACCTGTCATAACCTCTACCTGTCAATAATACAGTTGCATTATGTGTACAATATGTATATCTATGTATTATGTAGCCTGGTTCCAGCACTTCAGGGGACCAGGGGTTAATGTTATGTTCAAATGGAATATTGCAAAGTTGTCTGTGACCTTTCCAAGTAACCCTTCTTATGATGCTCTTTTAATGTGGCTTTTAAACCCAACATCAACAATCAGAGGCTGGGGCATATTGACAGCACCTGGCCTTGAATGTTTCAATGTTGTGGCATAAGGTATAAAAAGGTGGGGAGGGAGACCCCTAGCTAGCTCTATCTCTGGTTATGAGCTGCAGTACTGGTCCCAGGCCTCCTGAAAACCAGTCCCTGTAGGCACTGTGAAGAAAGAAGGACAGGGGAAATCTCTGCAAGGCGGTCCCTGCAACTAGTTCTGCAGGGTATCCACAGTTTTCCCCAGTGGGGTATGTGTGTTGTGTATCTGTATAGTTGTGGATATTTCTGTTTCTAATAAATTAATTTGATAAACTCTGTGTTTCTGTCTGGCGAATTGATCCCTGGTGTGATAGTCCTGCTCTCCCGTGACACATACCTCCGTAGTAGGTGCTGGTAGCCGCTCTGCTCGGTTACTAGTGATCACCGCTGTTCAAAGCTTCCAATAGGAAGCCGTGACGTCATCAAGTTCGGCTTCCCATTGGCATGCAGGATCTTTAAACTTTAAAACCCAGCTAGCTGAGCCTGAATGGCTACTGGCACCTACTACGAGGTATCTCCGGAAACAGAGCTCAAATAAATAGAGTTTAGCTCCCGAGACCCTCTGCTTCAATCTTGGGTAAAAAAAATAATAATAAAAATAAAATAAAAAGAGAGCTTTGATTGCTCCTTCAGCACTCTCAAAGTGCGGTAAATAGTTTTTTTTTTGCTCACATTAAAGTACAACTGTGCTAGGGCCTGAGGACTCTTTCAAATTGACATGGTTGTGGTAATCTAGGCTCCTACCAGGCTGGAAAACTGCCCTGCAGCAACAATTGGTTGTACAAAACCTTATGATGCCCACGGGACAGTGGTGTCATCCTACCCTCACCACTTATCATTGTTAAAAATAATGCTACCGTGACTGTTTATCTAGATGAGGGAGCAGGGCTTGAGTAAATACCAAACATCTGTAAAATAAGTTGTTTTTAACAGGCTGAAACAGATACCATGTAATCACTTTTCGGAAGACTGTAGTAAATGTGGTGAAAAGCCAACACCCCTTTTTTACAGCTCGGCTCTTAAAAAAATGACAAAAAGAATTTCAATTATAGCATTTTGTACTCCTGTTTCACGAAACACTAACAATGTCCTTTGTGTTAGGTATAGTGAGATAGCCAAAGATATCATATCGAAACGTTTACTAAATAAACAAAAGCAAAGTACATGCTGTTGACTCTGCAATATTTCCTTGTATTTCTCAGTATGTATGGTATTCTTTAGTTTTAATGTTTAGCAGGTTTTAGCAGTTTTATAAATGTTCGCCCTACATACTTATAAAATGGTCGATAAAAGGCAAATGCTATAAGAAATGCAGTGTGAGAACACAAGTATTTTTTCCCCTTTAAATATGTGCTATTCATACTGCATGAGCTAAATTATATAAAGCAAATCTTCTGTAGATATTGAATAGTAACAATATGTAACCCACACTGCTCGGCCCTAGGGAGTTTACATTGGATGCTGGGTCCATGCAGCTGGGTGGTGACGAAAAAATATAATATTCCATATTGTGCATACTTTTCTAATATCTTCTAGGTCCCTGATTGGGCTACCCCTTTATATCTTTGGTCAATGAGACCTTGGGTTTTGCAACTTTCTCTGGCCATCCTGTTGTAGCACTTCCTTGCTGGGATGGCAGAGGGGGTCACTTTCAATTAGGCCTCAACTCAGGCCTCGTTCAGGGTGCTGGCTTCGGAGGGAGGGCGTGCTGCCGTGCGTGCTGCCGTGAGAAACAAAGTATTCAATTTGAATACTGGTTTTCAGGGTAGCAACCGCCCTGTCTCCGAAGCCAGGAGTTGAAGCTGACTACAGTTTCAATAAACGAAAATTTCATTTTTTGGAGCTGCAGCAGCGTCACAGGGACCAAGGCAGCCAATGAAATCATTCTTCAGAATGATTTCATGACTGCAACTTGGATACTTTACCTGCTGTGTGTAACCCCGCCCCCTCCCCAACGCTGAAAAGTCTGCTGGGGGATAAACACAGATCGCCCAGCAAACTGCAGCACTGCCTCCCTCACGCCCTCCCTCCGAGTCCTGCAGCTGGCACCCTGAACGAGGCCTTATACTCCTCTGGGATGCTCCCAGGAGGGTGTCCAAAGATATAAGTTGATACTCTAAGAGTCCCATAGTTACCATTTGGGGTCACCCCTAAGTCACCACTCCCTGCTTGGAACCTCTACTTCTATCTCTCATATCTCTCTAGGGAGCCTGAGTACAAGGGCACTATCCTATCTGAGAAAATAAGAACAGGGCCAACTACCCTTTCCTAACTACTTACATACATTGCGAGACCCCTCTGTTTATCCCCTCCTGGGCTCTGAGGGTGCAGTCCTTCTCCTCTCATATTTATAACCTCTCTTCCACTCCGTCTCTAGGCAGAAAAGGGGCAGAGCTAAGCCTCTGCTGAGTCACCCTAGACCAGGTGACCGATCCAGCATTTCCAGCACGAATAAGTGTCCCTGGCTGGTCAATGTGGAGCAGGTGTTCAATAGCTAACTCCTTTAAACCCTTATAGTAATCCCAAAGGGGGTAACAAATAATAATAACTTTATTTTGTATAGCTTTTTTGTTTCAATGGGACTCAAAGTGCTTAACAATTACAGTATAGTGCACGGTACACCACACATAGGATTTTTATAGACACAGTCCCTGACCAAATGAGCTTACAATCTATGACTTTGGTGCCCGAGGCACAGAGAGATAAAATGATTTGCCCAAAGTCACAAGGAGCCGACACCTGGATTTGCACCAGAGTTCCCTGCTGCAAACGCAGTGTTGTTATCAGAGTCAGTGCCTTTACTCACTGAGCCACCCATTCTATACAGTCTACATTTTACTTGTACATTTCAACGTACTGTTCTTATGAAAACAGCACTTTATTCATTTGCAAAAGTGAGATGCTTCAGGCTTCTACCCATTTTGATAAGTTACATGAATTGAACCTAGATTTTGTGATCCATGGTAACATAAGGCACAGACTGCGCCAATTGCCATTTTGTTATCTTATCTTTTTACTTACTTTAAAAATTCTCTTCTTGCCCTTTCCAACGCTGTTTTTATTTTAAAAAAATCCAGTGCTCTGAAATATTAAGTCAGGGAGGAGAAAATGTAGCTCTCTCCAGAGCCCGGTGAAGTCGGCTGAGTCCCCTGTGCCGTTGACCGCGCTTATGCTTGGAGAGCGGTGACGTCACCAACTCTCCAAAAATGAGCGACGGGTGTCCGCGCTATTTCGCAAGTGCGCGCGGGGGGGCGTTACAGGCAAGCTGAGCGCGGTTCAAGGACAGTTTTTTTGTTTACGCAAGCGCCAAGCGTGGGTGTGCGTCCATGCCCGCGCACGAGCGGGGACATCCAAATTTAAATAGCGAGCATTTACCTCGTCAAACACTACTGCACGGTCAGTGGCACAGGGGACTCAGCCTCAAGGTTACCAGGGTGAGCTCAGAAGCTAGAGATTAACAAAATTATTATTTTTTTTATCCCTAATCAAGGTCCAAATGGAACAAAACATTAGAATTTTTTGGATGCATCAATACAATATTTATCCTCATCGATTCGAGTGCTCTGGATTTCTGTTTCTTAACACTAGAAAACATTTCTTTAAAAAAATAGATTCCTGGGCTTCTGTGGGGGGATTGCTGCTTTAATTATGCGGTTTATCGCTTGTTTATTTGATGGTAATAGAGAATTAATAGATTCTTTCATCATTTTATGAATTAAAAATTCCTATAAAGGAGCAATTATTTTGTTTTCTTAATTAACGCAGTACCACCCCCAACCAACCCAAGAGGTTCCCACCGGTTAAAAAAAATAAAAAATTAGCAAACAGGACTTCTGCTTTAAATGCATATTTTCGGGAGGGTTTATAAAAGTGCAGAGTTTCTCTTTTAATTTTTATGGACCGCATCTTTTGATATGCCACTAAATGAAAAGGGTCTATTGAAATTTTTGGTTGGTCATACAAATCACAGTTTATCTGTACTTGCTGTGAATTAATATGTATTCAACAGCTATTTAAAAACCTATGGGACTATATACTTTTCTTGGAGGAGAGAAGCAACCTGAGTCTTCAAGTGAAAGTTGCTTTAGGATCCTAAAGTACTTTTTAAAAGGGACATTTCAACTGGATTGAGTTTGATCTCGGGGCTTGCTTTTCTAGCTTGTTGCACAGACACAGCCAAATGCATTCACTTAATGCTGCAAAGAAAGTGGACAATGGCAATAGCAGCAGGATTTCATGTAGGAACACATGGCCAATACATGCAAGTTCACAGTTCAGCTAATTGAAGAGAAAGGGGAAAGCTTCTCTGAAATAAACAGGGAGGCTGGTGGAGTTTGTTCAACTATAATTCAATCCACTGCTTTATTTTGACTAACAGATGCAAGCAAGGTCTGCTGTTGCTGTAAAATAAAAAGAATACAATGTATTTGAAATAATGGCAGACAATATTAACAGCTATTCTCAGCAATGTATTGTCTTTAGAGGAAGCAGCATCTCCAACTCAAGTGTACACTTTCTCTGCGAGTATAACAGCAATGTAAACATGCTTTCATTCCACCCCCCCAGGAATGCTGGAAGAAGTAACAGATTAATCAAATTAGGGAGGTGGTGGGAGTCAGGATTTGAAATGCAGATTTCACATTTCAGTGCAAACGACTCCTACATTAAAACTGTATCAGACTCGCCGAGATGAATGCCTTGCCTCCTTTAGAAAAAGCGTGTCACTCAGAGGAAATTGCCCTCAATAGCCGTGCAATAAAACATTTTTATTTAATGGGGCTCTTCTGCTTCTGTGTATCCCACTGTGACGGTCCTAGTGGTCCCTGGGGCTGCAGAGGGGGTGTGAGAGAAGTAACACAACTGGTCATCATCAGAGCTGATCACTCCCTCTACCTTCCCTTCTGCCACCTCCCACTTCTACTCTTTTTATAGAGCTCTCCTCTCAAAATCTCAGGTTACTTGGGTAAGAGTTTTCAGACCTGCAGCTTGTGTCCTTTTTTCTCTGCCTCCAGCTTTTGGAGAGACACATCCAGCCAGCCCGAGCGATTGGATTGGGCAGCCTTGTCTTGACACAGCGCTCTGCTGAGTGCTTGAAGACGTGTTTCAACAGATGGTTGGGGTTAGAGTGTGTCATCACATGCGAGTGGGGATTAGAGCGGAGAGGCTGCTCTGCTGGAGCGGTGTGGTCTTCCCCTGCAAGTGTTAGCTGCATGGAAGAAAGAAGAATCCTTGCAAATTGTGAAGGGAAGAGTAGAAAAAGGGGGTAACGCGGCTGCCCAGGTAAAGGGAAATGTTTATTTAGTTGTGTGTGTGTGTGTGTGTGTTGTTGTATGGAATGCAGCACACTTGTCCATGGCACTGGCTGCTGCCTTATCAGTGCTGTTATTGTGCCTGATAGATAAGTGAGCATAACTTGATGCCGGCCTGTTCTTTAGAAGTAACACTCTCTGAAGAGTTTAAATCATAATTTTGACAGTGCAGATTACATTTGTTAAGCATTAACTTTTCATATGCTCTTTACTTGCTGGCAACTCTGACAACGTGATTGAAACAAAGCTACTGTACTGAGTGATCAAGCAGGGTGTACCATCAGGTAACTCTCTCCTCCGTCGGTGCTTCAGCAAATATTGTTTGCATGATCTATTGGAAGATGTTATCATTTTTTTTATTTGCAAGCAAAAACTTATTTCTGTTTATCGCTTAAAAAAAAAATCCCACATCCCATGTTTTAGGTAAAATAGACATGATGCTGTGAAACTATAGAAAAGGTCTGTACGTGAAGTTAAGGACACTTCAGAGCAAGTGTTCTAACCGTGATCAAAAGTGCAATGTGAATATTGCAATACAGACAATGTTAATTATGTGTGGTGTAACTGGGGCTATATACGGAGAATATTTCGTTCGTTAAGAATGTTGCATTGCATATTCTTGTTCAACTATATTTACTTTATCAGATAACTTTTACACCAACCTCACACGCACATCAGATGGAGAAAGAGGAAATATTTATTGACATAGGTGTTTCTTTACATGGGTATGCATAGGAAAAAAGTCACCAGCCACAAATAACTAAATACAGTAGACTTCACCCATGAGCCTTATGAAGGATTAACAGAGCATGCATAGTGATCTGTTTACAACTCCAATATCACACATTGGTATCCTTCTCTGTAGACATGCATGCTGTGTAATGTGTACAGCATTTAGGCTTATGACAATACAACAATCATAAAATATGTATGAGGTAAACTTATATTATTATTTTTGTAGTTTTAAGATGTATATCTTTGTCCAGCATGTGATGGAACTCCCTAAGCCGACTCCATCCACAAATAACAATTCTGTGGGCAAATGGATCATGGCTCATTTCAAAAGATGTACAGTATAGGAACTCACGCTTTATTATTTATGTCTGTCATTGGATATACCTGTATGCATTGTGTTTCAGTTATCAGGGCTTGTGTCACTTCTGCTTTGGTGGCTACTTATAATTAACAGAAGAAAAACAATGTACAAGAGCATTAGAAGAACTGCATTAACAAAATGCTGTACTTTCTTGAAATATAAATGAATAACGTTCAGATATATCAACTGTTCTTAAGCTCCTTGCATATTACAAATTATAGCTAGCCTATCGTCATTTTCCCCTTTGAATAAATGCACACAAAATATTAAATATTGCGTTAAACCATACGATGCATTACTGTGTGCAATGGATTAACGGTTACAACAATGGCTGCGACAACTGTAAATACAGTAACTGCATTGTTGCAAACGGTTTCATCTTTTATTCTGTGCAATTTGATAAATGCCAATTATTGTGATTAATTGTTTTAGCCACTCCAGCATGTGCTTACAATATTGGATGTTGATTGAATAATGCAGTGTTTTTCAACTGGGGTTCCTAGGATCCCTTGAGTTCCGTGGGAATTCCTAAATGGCTCCCTGCAATTTTCAGGTAATTTGAAAATTGTACAAAATACAGAATAATTTACAATGCTTCTGAGCTGAGACACACTATTAGAGAGGGTTGGGGTTCCTAAAAATGCTACAGATCTCAGGCACGCTGCTATAAAGGGTTAGGGCTCCTTACAATGCATCTGATCTCTGAGACGCTATTAAACAGAGGGCTGCAGTTCTTTAGCCTGAGTTCAGACAGGCTGCGATGCGACGTGTGCGTGATTCCGTGCGCGCGCACGTTCGCCACTCTTTCACTTTGGTGGATGGGAGTTTTCAAACCGAAAGAGATACCCGGCGGCGAAGTACAGCGTTGTCGCCGCTGCACTTGAAAAAGACAACTGAAGTTGTGATTTCAAGCGGCAGCCGCGTCACGTGTACTTCGCCAGCCAATCACAAACACGCACTTTTTTTTTTTTATTAAATGGCTGACATGCTCCCGCCTCCAATCGCATCTTTTTGTCGGCTGGGGATGCGGACACGGAGTAGCATAGCAGCCTGTCTCAGCTCAGCCTTAGGCTTGTTCTATAGTATGTGCAGGCGCCTGTGCGAACGCTCGTGCACGTGACGCACACTTTTTGTGTGTATGGTGGTCCGTGCTGCCGAGAGGCAACATGTTTGTAGTGTTGTGTGTAAGAATAAAATATTAAAATTACATGCATACATTATAGCGGCGCAAATACTTACTTTTTGAGTCTTTCCTGCGATCGCCCGGCTCCACGCTCACTGCCGTGCGCGCTCGCCCTAGCATACAATGGCTGGCTAACCACAGCCAACTATAACTGCCGCGAGCGCGCACTGTGCAGCAAGCGCGCCGACTATATTACGGGCCTTACAATGCATCTGCTCTGACGCACTATTAGAGAGGATTTGGGTTCCTCATAATGCATCTGATCTCAGACGCACTATTAGAGAGGATTGGGGTTCCTCATAATGCATCTGATCTCAGACGCACTATTAGAGAGGATTGGGGTTCCTCATAATGCATCTGATCTCAGACGCACTAAAGAGGATTGGGGTTCCTCATAGCGCGTCTGAGATCAGATGCATTATTAGAAAGTTCCTCAGGTTGGGGTTCCTCAGAATTTTACATTATAATTATAAGGTTCCTTAACCAAAAAAGGTTGACAACTACTGGTATAGTGAAAGAAGCCGGTTTTCTCAAGTAAAACACATTTAAACATGGCTCAAAGTATCTGTGCTACCACATGTTACAGTAATAATGTGAGCCCACATTCCAAACTCATTTAGCTCTCTTACACACTAGCACAAAGGCAAGGTTAGGACACTTGCCAACACTAATGATTTTGATTGATATTTTAAAGCACGTGGTTTTGATGATTAATTAAGAAAAGAACAGATGCATTCTTTGACATATGTTTAAACTCCCATTAACAAGTGTAATCTTAACAAATGTTATCACTCTTAATCCGCATTGCTACTAAATCCTACAACACTGAGAAACAATAGTTATTTATGAGCAGTTTTAATTCAATGTGTCCTAAAGTATAATTGGAATTTTAGATTATTGCACACCATGAACATCAGTTCTAATGTGACATGTAGGATAATATAACATGGTGTAATGTACAGTATATTAGGCCAGGGGCGCTCAACTCCAGTCCTCAAGCCCCCCCAACAGGTCAGTTTTTTTCAGGATATCCCAGCTTCAGCACGGGTAGCTCAATCAGAGGCTTGGTTGATGACTGAGCCACCTGTGCTGAAGCAGGGACTGATTGAGCCACCTGTGCTGAAGCTGGGAAATCCCGAACCTGATTTGGGGGGGGGGGGGGTGCTTGAGGACTGCAGTTGAGCACCCCTGTATTAGAGCAGAACACTGTCACTGGTGCATTTATTTTTGTTTGTTTTGGTAGTGGTTTTGGATTTGTAAAAGAATTTTGAAAAGTCAAACTTTGCATAAGGTAATGAATCTGAGGCTGAGCCTTTTCTCTTTTTTGGCTAATTTTGCTTGGCTTAGTACATTTTTGTTTCAGAGTTTAACTCTGAAACCCGTCCGTACGTCAACATTAGCATGAACAGGATTTCTAACCATCATCCTACATCAAGTGTAATTACTCTACAATACTTTAACAGAAAATGACTCTCCTCTTAAGAGCGTTATTAGTTTTTATTATATTTATATTTTCTTTTGTTTTGACTGTAATTAAATCCTAATATTACAAATGTCAAGTCATCATTATTAATACTATGAATCACCATATTGAGTTTCGGTGAGTTTAATATGACTGACACATGAATGGCATGCTACAAATGTTACTAGAGCGCTAAAGCATAGATCTGCAAAACCTACCATGGATTTTGTCTATTTGGGTACCCTAGTCATTCTGTTTTTCCAATATAGAACTCGAACAGCGTTTTTAAATGTATTACTCATTCAATTGTTATGATGTGATATGTGTTGCTGTTATTTTGCTATTTGAACAAGGGGCCTGAATACTCTGTTACTAAAACGTAAGCAGATTACGTAGTATACAGACTGCTTTGATGTACATTGTCTACGTAACCTCAATTTACAAAATTGCATGATGATATCCTAAAATGAAAAATGTTGCACAGCATGTTTTTGTGTTGAATAATTAAATTGTGAGGTGACGTATACCTAGAGTTACATTTCAAGTAAAAATGTATTGATATTTGTACGTAGCTTTCAGTTTAATTGTTCAAAAATCTGGATGCAGTAGTGAGAATCTCCAAATAAGTGTGAATTTGTTGCACTGTGCTACTTTCACATTATAATATGGGTGCTAGATCCATTGTATTTCACACCCACAACTACTCAGAATTTCAAGTGAAATGAAACCACAAATGAATGAGTATACAGGAGAAACCAACCCTTGAAACATTGATATACAGTATCTGAGAATGTATTGGAAAAACACAGTTGTGTGAAATGCTTGTCCCTTGTGCAATAAGGATACTTAAATGGCTCTGCCTATGGGCAAGTCCAGCTTGTCAAAATAATTTACTGTTCCAGATGGTGATCATTCAGGAAAAATATTTATGGTAAATTCTGCACTCCTCGCATTTGCTTTTGAATTGTTTGTTTTATTATACACTAGCAAAACCAGTAGTTCTGATAAGCACAATGTTTCATGCAGTAATTCGCAGACAAACGTTTCAGAATATGCTTATTACTATAATATTTACTGTCTGAAATGTATCATGAGGGCCTACTGTATGTATCAAAGCAATAGTAGTGCAACATGGAGGCAAATTAAACAGCACTAGATGCATCCTATTGCGTTCCTTTCACACATTAGATTGTGCAGATTGTTGTGCCCTAGAATTACACCACATTTGTCCTAATACATATGCCCCCCATGAAAGCACTTCCACAACTGATTAAATGTAAAGGTATATATTTGTCTCAAATCAAACTGTTAATATTTGATATTTTTGTCGTTTTACAATGAAGTTATTTTAAAGCTCTGCTTTGAATGTTTTATTTGTTATTTGCTTTGCCCCCAATGCCATACTTAGTCTGAAACTTGGGACTCCATTTTATCTTCAGCCTTTTATGCTCTGTTTCATGGAGTAACATTGTCTGTTTTAGTTAATTTGCAGCATTGCCATGTCTTTTATTATAACAATTATGGGGGGCTGATTCTATAAGCTCCGAAGTGACTGAACGCAGCTCAGGATCTTGTAGAACAAGCCCTTATTTATAGCCATAATCTTATATTTTATTTTTTTACCTTGTTGTCTAATGTACCCCCTCACTACAAAGTCTGTGTGTTTGTAAAACTGTCGTGGGGAACAGTAGAAACATTTTGGTACTATTTCCCTCATGTAAACCGTGTTCTGTTTTTCCTTTCTCTTTTTAGAGATGTGTACTGGATACTGTAATAAACATATCAATGTTTATTATCTAACAAACCATGGCCAAGTAACCTTGAATTGTAGATTACCAAAAGTGAAGGTCTGCACCCAGGGCATCAGATAGATTTCCCGGTGCCAAGGACTAGAGTTATGTCCGGACGCCCCCGCCCCTCCCCCATTCACACCTCACGAGCCCCCTCTATTTCCCACCCTCTTCCCATGTATTTCTCTCCACTCCGTCCCCCTCCCTCTTCCTCACTCACCCCCCCTCCCCGCATGTATATCTCTCCCCTGCGTCTCACTGTTAGGCTGCGCTCAGGGTGCCGGCATCACGACATGCGTGTGCACATCAGGGACTCTTCCATGGTAGTTTTTGGAAGGTAGCGTGGTAGTTGCGGCACCTGGCAGCGCTGTAGCGCGTCGCTGCAGCTTGGGGATACAAGTGAGAGGCTGCAGTCGCGTCACGTTAGCTGTTTCAGCCAATGAGGGCGAACCAGCTCCGTGACACTTTTACAACACCTCCCATCTCCTCCCTAATCTCCATATACATTGCGCGGGAGATGGCTGCACACCAGGGCGGGCGCGCGCACTCCATCGCGACGCCGGTACCCTGAGCGCGGCCTTACTCACACTCTTTTTTTTCCCTCACTCCTTTTGTGTGTGTGTATAGTGTATAGTGTATGGCTGAGAATATGGGAACATGGTATATAGGTTGCATATACTTAGTGTGGATTGTGGTTATTAGAGGTGTACCATATATATGTTCCCATGAGGGGCTATCCTGCAGGAATCCTCATGGGTGGAGGCGCTGCACCAGTCACCCCAGGCTCCCCAAGAGCGGAGGCTTAGGCCTCTTGCAAGCCTAATGGGTTAGCACATAACACCCATATCGGCCAAATCTCCCTGAGGAGGATGGAAGGTGTGTATGTATATATCTATATCTCTCAACCCCAATACAACGCGAATCCGCTTACAACGCGATGCAAGCGTGGCTCCCAATTTTCGTATTTTCATACGATTATTGGCATCTTAAATACATTATTGTACAATGCAAACAATTGTACATTATTTCTAACGCGATCCGCTTATACGCGATGTGATTCTTTGGACCCGAAGCACAGCGTTATAAGTGGGTTGAGCTGTATAAATTTTTTTTTGTTTAGTCTTATCTCTTTTTTTTGTTTTTATGCCTTTCATAACTAAACATGTTTTCTCCCTCCTCCTTTTTATAGTCTTCCTGTTTTCTGATCTGTGCCTTTGCACATCTTTTTGCTGTTCATGCCGCCTTCTGTCTAATACACGAACTCTTCTCTTTTTAAGGGAGTCTTTTTAACCTTACATTAGTGAGAGAGAGATTATGCATTTAAGAGTCTTGCACAGACCTAATGATCCAAACATCTAGCATGAACAATACATTAAGCCAGCGGTGTGCAAACTGGGGGCGTGGTTACAAAGGCCCTGCGCTCTTCCCCACGGCATTTAAATTGAATGCCGGGAAGGCGTGAGGCCTCTGTAACTCACCTGCTGCCAGACGGGTCTTCAGCAACGTGTTGCCATGACGCCACGGGGTTGTGTGAGGTCACATGACGTTGCATTGACCCGCGATGTAATTTGACTGCCAAGCCATTGGGAGAGGGAGGACGCAAACGCCTCGGCTCCCGGGAAGGGGGCCGCAGCTCAAGATGTTTGCGCACCCCTGCATTATTAAGCGCATGCCTCAGATTGACTAAAGACCACAGCATAAAGACATTTTAATATATTCACGCTTTTTAAAAAATTGTTCTGTAGAAGACCTGTACTTATAAGCACCAAAAATGGAAAGGCATGATTGGTATTTCCTCACGTCTGTCATATTTTTGGCTCTCCTATTTTAAAAGATGTGCCAGTCCAACACTAAGCTTGATTATCCATTTTGTTTTTTGTTTTTTTCAGTACAGTGTACCACTTTACAGCATTGCTCTAAATCCCATTATTTGGCTATATAAATGCCATTCTTAACAAGATTTAAAAAAAAAACAATCCCGCTTGGATCACAAAACAATTATTTGTAAACAACCTAACCAAGCAATTAGTTCCTTAAACATGTAATCTTCCCTAATGCAGAAACCCATGCGCCTCACTTTTTTTTTTTTTTTTTATTAACATTTTTAGATTTTACCTATATGTGAAGTGGGTCGTCTCCCTCAGCTAAACTAGAGTACTCGGCAGAAAAAGGCTTTAAAATCGACCTACACTGGCCAATATAAAGCAGTGTCTTCATCGGGAGATATCTGTTACGTGACTGCGCATCCCTCCTTGATTTTGTTTAATTTAGATCTCTTCTCTATTTAAATGGCTTTGTTCTCTGTGGAGTTTGGTGTTTCGAAGTTCAGCTCCAAGGAGCTCCTAGGTTTTGATAAAGGCAGATCTTATAATAAAATGTTATTTCCAATTAGAAAAGCAAATTCTTAACTCTGGTGAAGTCGATATACACACGAGCTCTGGCGGTAGTGAAAACGAAACCTCTTAAGCTGCACACGATAAGGCCCGCCTGCCCGCCCATCGTAGGGCGCAGTACCATTGGCACAGAGAGGTGAACCCACCCTCAGGACCTGAAATCATTGCCAGTATTCCCCCGAGCCATCAAAAGAGACTGCAGATAGGCAGGTCCTTGGACTTGCAAGGTTTTAAAGGTCATAACGGCCAACTTGACCAGAACACGTGAGATCACGAAGCCTGTGCAGAATGCGCATGATGGGAGTAGTAGCTCAAAGCGAGAAACACGCCTCGGCATCCAATCAGCAGCATTCTGCACAAGCTGAAGCCTCTGCATCAGGCAAATTGATAGTCTTGCATATGAGGCATTTCTGCAATTCAAAGCATGGACCAGTGACTCAAAGTTCATAGAGTCCATAGATGATAAGCGTGGACGCAAACTGTGAAGCAGCCTCAGATTGGAAAAACCCGGTCTTAACTTCCACTTTGGCACGCATGTTGAGAGACTGGTCTAAGAGGATGCTGAGGTTACAAACCTGGGACACATAGCAGCTGTAAACCATTGATTAGGGGGAGCTCGCAAACTCCCTGTTCCAGACTTATGCATCTTGACGAACCTAAAGTCCAAACACAGGAGTGCAAAGTGCCCCAAATGGTGTTAGATGAGCAATAGGCAATTAGCAGTAACAAAACCGTCCTTCGTATGACTTCAAAAAGAATATCCAGACCACCTTTAGGAAAAATGTAACCTTTAAGAATAGAGCAGAGACAAACTGTGTAAAAATGTATTACAGATGCGCTTTGTGTTTCCAAAGAATACAAGCTTAAGGTGTTACAGCCACGCCCTTTTTGAAAACGTTCACCGCTCCTTGAATGAACAGCTGAAACCTTGGATCAGACACCTGAATGGAGCTAGCACACTACCCCCTATGTATACACAGCATGTGATCAACAAGGAATCCCTGCTCCAGAACACGTGACAATGCTGATAGCTATGGCAAGAACAGGAGTCCACAAACCCTACACATTTCACAGTCACTGCGGCTTCCTCGGGTTCAATTGGTTCACCTCTTATATCTGTTTGTTTTTCTCTTTTCTTAGTTTCCGCTTTTCCTAATGAGGTCTGGATATTGTTTTTTGAAGCATATTGATGAAGGTATTGTTACTGGTTACTGCTATTTGCCTATTGCTCATCTAACACCATTTGGGGCTCTTTGCGCTCCTTTGTTTGGCCTCTGAGGTACAGGTTTGGGAACCTGGTCTTTGGGAGCAGCAATCCCCTGTTTGGACACTAATTGAATATTATTATCACTATTGTATATTGTTTATTTAGGTTATTCTGACTTTTTTTTTTTTCCCCCCCCCCGTCTTGCTGAACCTATAATCATTAGTTCGGTCTCGTCAGGGTTGAGCTTCAGCCAATTCATCTTCATTAATTCCGCCACCTTGTCCAAGCAAGCCGTCAATGTAACAGCTGTCCCTGCGTTTCCTTGTCATCAGCATACTGGTGGCACTTCAGACCATGTTTCCGGTCTTACATACTCGTTGAACAGGAGCGGTGACCACACCAGCCCGTGGGACCTCAAAGGGGACAGGACCCACCAGTGACATATGGGACCCCATAGTCACCTGCTGGGAACGTTCCTAGGTAACCATTGTATTGCAGTCCTTCAGGCAGTGCAGCAGCACCCAATGATCAATCGTGTTGAAGGCCACTGAGATGTCCAGCATGACAAGGGTAGGAACATAGCCCTTGTCCATGGCCATCAATAAATCATTCGGCACAGAGACCAGGACTAACTCGGTTCCATGACCGTCTCTAAAGCCAGATTATGGGGGATTAAAGAAGCTGGCCCATTCCAGACAATCTTCCAGCTGGGTGAAAACTACCCTCTCCATCACTTTCCCTACCACAGGAAGGTTGAAGATTGTACGATAGTTGGTGAGAACATCAACATCTAGACCCACTTTCTTCAACAGGTCAAGAACCAGAGCCTTTTTCAAGGCCACGGCACCTCTACCATGGGGAGGAATCTGTTTATGATCACCAACCACGGAGCCACTGCATCAATGGTCTCTTTCAGGAGCCATGATCGACAGGGATCCAAGTCAGAAGTAATCCAGTTCATCGCAGCTGTGATTTCAGCGGAAATCCAGGATTGAGATGATGCTGAACTCTTCCAAGACAAGCTTTGTCTGCAGATCATGGGATTCATTGGGGGGACGAATAGTGACACAAATGCAAGTTATCTTATCGAATCGATGAAATTAACCACATCGTTCGTCAGTTGGACAAACCACTATGGCGGAATAGGCTGGATAGACCAGACTGCTTACCATTCTGATGTCCGCTGCACGATTTCATGTGGAATCTAGCTTCAGGGTGACATAGGATTTCTTTGCCCTAAAGACTGCATTCTTATACACCCATTGACACTTTTTTTTTTTTTTTTAAAGCTGTCCGATCAACATCCTGACAGGAACTCAAACACCGCTCTTTTCTTCAGAGTTCCTAGGTCACCCGAAGGAATGCCAATCCCAGCAGTTAGCCAGGTCTCTGTGATAAATACGAGATGTGATTGACCTAAGACACTTGTCTCCCGCACCAATGGGGCACAGTGGATGACTGACTTATCATGCTTATAAATGCTATCAGAGTGGGCTCCTGTAGTTTGCTAAGAGCTGTTATCTGGACCCCGGTGTCATGCTAGAGGGGGATTGATTTTAGGGCTTCCGTTCGTCTGGGGTACTGACAAGGGCAATGGACAGTCTCAATCCTCTGAGGACATGGGATGGCTACCCCTTCCCCCTCGGCCCAAACAGAGGACATCTCACAGCCCCCATTGTGCAGGAATGTCAATCACAAGAAGGACCGAGTGTGGTTGCACACGCCGACGGAGCACTGCGGCAAGTAGGTCTGAGGATGGAGCTTAAACTTAACTGTAGGGAAGCCATGACTGCAGCCTGAGCAACCCAGGAGTGATCGAGAGGAGAGCCTTTTAATATGCTAAATGCTTAAAAGAACTTCCCAAACGGGAATTTAACCATTGGATGGACCTTTGGGGAAAAAAATTGCACTGTTTTCTTTCTGTTCTCTTCTTGTCCTTTTTCTCTACCATTTCTGTTGCATGTGGATTTGTCTGTGTAGTTTCTATCAAATTCAGCAGGAATCACATGCTTATGAAATCTCCTCTGCCCAAATGCCTGCTTTCTGGCAGCATGCTTCCACCCCTTGCCCAGCCCATACTGGTAGTCATGGGGAGGGTGACATGCAGCCAAGTCGGTCACTGAATACCCCATACGCCACAGACTGGCAACAGGACCCTAAGACACACATCCTGGGACAACAAGACATACAGTTCTCAAAGAGACACTATGGATAAGGAGATGAATAATTATTAGAAACACAAAACAGGCAATAGGCCTGGATACATATATTAGGTGACAGCTGGTTACCCTAGAACTTAGGCCAACTGTCCCAAGCAAGCGAGGTCTATAGGCAGCACTGGATAGACTTTGCAGAAGACTTCTGCAAAGTCTTGTTCTGCGGTTGTTTACAGACAGCTTTGAGTGCTTGCATGAATGGAGTAGTCATGGGAGGAAGATGTGAGTGGTTGAGTTTTGGGGAGACTGCAGTAGGTAAAGGGGAAAGATGGGGCTTATAGTGGAGGCTTACAAGTGTAGAAGAGGGAGCACACCGAAAGCTGTCCAGTAATATGAAGATCCAGAGTAATTTCCACCTCTTGTCTAACTCCTGTATAATTATCAGTCACTTTATAAACGGGCCCACTTACAATGCTGTGCTTCCCCCGTGCTAGCTGTAGACTTATACTCCTAAACTGTCACATGACAGTATCTTCCTTGCCCCCGTAATAAAACTGCCTAATTGCATTACAAAGGATGACCAAGTGTAATCCAAACCACTCCCCCTTTTAGGCATGGTGACCAGTGATGTCACTATAGTGTGTGTGTGTGTGTGTGTGTGTGTGTGTGTGTGTGTATATGTACATATAGTGGGGGTTTAAGATTCTAGATTCTGGTCCCTTCAGGATACACAGATGGGATCTCACTATATATGTGTAGAGTTATATGTTTAAGGACCTTTTTATAACTTTTATATTTGGGAAACATGCCCCTTCTAGCATAGCTCATAGCAAAGGTCTGAGGTTAGTTGTCTGCCCTGGATGGAGGATACATCATACTTCGGGGGAAATACTTTTAAATAAAGGGTTCCGGAGAATGACGGGATTGGCCCATACTGACCAGTTCTAAATGTGAGCCCCTTCTAAGGCCTTGGGATAAGGAGGGTACTTCTCAGAATGACAGGCTATGCATGTCTACCACGGCTCCTGGTGGGAAGTAGGCAAATCCTAAATGCAGGGACTGCGAATATCATGCAGAGCCCGTGCTTAGGGTACTAAGTAAGAAACCTCTCTAGGATAGTGGTGAGAGCTACCAGGGAAGAATACCAAATGCAACTGTATTATCTGACACATTGTCTAAAGAGATGACTTTATACTGTATATGAAACCTAATCAAAGGAACAAAGCTTTTGTTTGTACAAATAAAGTTCCTGACGCCCTTCATTACTACCATCTTAGCATACACACCCAACCAGCCCGGATTCCAGCACCCTCAGAAGGTAAATAGACTGAGCACCACCTATATAACAATAAGACACATTGTTGTAGGACGTGTGTTGAGCCTGGTAAAGAGTGGTTACACAATCAAACAGAAATTAAGCATCTCGAGCGTCACATCCACTAACTACTTGGCTACAATAGAGACAAAAGAAACACAGAGTATGAGAACCAAAAGTAGGACAGAGAAACATTAAATTCACCTATGTTACACTTTTTTCTCTAACTATGATACACGCTGTTTAATTTTTGTAGATGGAAAACCCAACAAAGTAAACACTGAAAACTGTAATGATAATAAACAACTTCCAATGTAATTGGATTCCTTGGAAACATTTTTTTATTTCATGAAAATGTTTTACTTGTGCTATGAAAAATAAATACATTTCTGTTTTCACCAAATGATGTCCTTCTTGAGTCACTTATTAGATGTTTGTTTCCCACGCTGAGCATCATAATTGCATTACAAAATCAAGAAAGGTGTTGAATAACAATTTGTTTCTAAATGGAACATAAAGACATTATTAAGGTAAGGATCTTAACAGCCCTTCAAACTATTACAGCTACCAAGAAAACATTAATAATGTGACTATAAAACAACACTAATGCTTGTCTGATTTTTTTTTTTTTTTTTTTTTAACATGTCAATCAGTGACTTTTAAACCATTAAACATATTGCTTTCTTTAGTCATAGGAGTAACTGCCACTTTAAAAATATTTTAAAGGTGTCAGTAACTCCAATGTAACACCTTTTTAGACAGCTTGTCAATCTTTAATTTTAGTGAAAGAAGAGACTGCATTTATGAGACGTCTTGTACTGTATTTCAAAATGTGTCAAGCGGTTGAATTCTTAAAACGAATTCATAATATTCTGTATGTAGAATTCAAGAGGAATGGTAATAAGAAAAAAAAATGTTTTCTTTAAATGAGATAATGTCATTGATTGACATACAATAAGATGAATCACAGAATACAAACACATTAAAACTGCTGCTTGGAAATTAGACACCTTTGATATTCCACCTATATTTATTGGAATGCTGAACATAACATCCATGTTTGCACTCCTAATAGTTCTCACACTTTGTGTACCCACATGCACAACTGAATACTTTTCTCTTTATTCAAGTAAGCAGAATCTTACTTGGAGACAAGAAAACGACTGTCCTGCTTAAGATTCAACAATAAAAAAAGCATTCAGTACTGTGTACACTATAAAACAAAAACACACATAAAATACGTTGATTAAAAATGCTACAAAAATGATGTAGATGTTCACTTGCCTGTAATGCATATCCACTTAGTCCTTACTATTATTTATCCCTAATGAATGTCTGAGTAGACTGACATCGGTTCTCTTTCCTTTGCAGTCTCTTAAATCTGTAATATATAGCTTTTTGTATTTTATTTTTTTTGTATACTTCGCTACTTGTATTTATTTTTTGTTATGATTAGCCGAGCATCAAAGAAGGATAATACATTAAAATGAAAAGAAACACATTTAAAGTGTGCAACTATTCATCCCACGGCAGTACAAAGGACTCTGGGCCATCCCTTAAGGTTAGAGGAAAGGAAATTTCACCAGCAACAAAGGAAAGGGTTCTTCACAGTATGGGCAGTTAAAATGTGGAATTCATTACCCATGGAGACTGTGATGGCAGATACAATAGATTTGTTCAAAAAAAGGTTGGACATCTTTTTAGATGGGAAAGGTATACAGGGATATACCAAATAAGTATACATGGGAAGGATGTTGAACGAGGGATTAATCCGATTGCCAATTCTTGGAGTCAGGAAGGAATTACTTTTTCCCCTTAATGGGGTTTTTTGTTTGCCTTCCTCTGGATCGATAAGTAAGTATAGATATAGGATAAAGTATCTGTTGTCTAAATTTAGCATAGGTTGAACTTGATGGACCGAAGTTTTTTTTTTTCTTCAACCTCATCTACTATGTAACTAAAAACCTCTATTGTAAAAGGAAATATTCCCAAATGAACACCACCTGTGATATATATATAAAACACAACAACCTTTGTAATAGCAAGTTAAGGTCTGCAGCTGTAGATAAAGGGAGTGACTCAACACCCCTAAAATTGAAACACAAAAAACACAAGCACAGACGCATATGGTGAAGTAAGTTCCAATATTATTAATATATAAAAAAGGTAAGATATCTACGTACATCAATTTAGATTAAAATAGGCATATCGTGCACTTAGGTCATAAGTTACCCGGCACCACCAGGACCACAGGAACCGCAACATCCACCGGATCGCTAGGATTTGAAGAAGCTGGTCATATGCCGTCTTTAGGCCATCACACACCGTCCTCAGGAGACCCTCCGTCTGCCTCTGAGTCTAAAGAAGCCCTCTGGGTACTGTGACCACTGGATCCGGCGTCAGGCTCGTGTCTCTGGAGTTCCGTGTGGTTTGCGACTTGCCGTAAAGCAGTCACTGCCGTAAAGTGGAAACAAAAGAAAACAGCGCACAACGCCAAATAGTGAAGCAAATTCAACAATATATTATAGAATTAAAAAGGGGGTAATATATCTGCGTACATGAAAAAAGTTGGTAAAAGGCATGTAGTGTGTATCACACTGTTTACCACTCGGCAGCTGTTAGCTGTAGATTCAGGTGCTTGCTTCCCTCTGCTGCTGCAGCTAAGTTGATTCTGGGGCAGGACGTCAGTCTTTTCACTCCCAAGGGGATTTCCCTTCATGCAGCCAGGTTCAGCAGCTGGTACTGGGGCTCGGTGAAATCGCTCCTGCTTCCTGGCCGATATGAAGCTGCTCCTGTACCTCGGCAGGTGTATCCTCTGCACAGAGGTTAAAACGCAGCTTGCTGGGGTGCCCTCAGCGTGCCACGATGCCGCTCCGTCGCGGGACGCTGTGTAATGACGTCACTGTCTACACAGCAGTGGTGGATTCAATAGGGAAGTTTGAACAGTCTTACAAAGTCTCTCACAAGTGTCCAAAACAGCACACAGGATGAAATAAAAACAGGACAGGCCAATACATAGACAAAGGCCAATGTAAGCAGATATAAGGCAATAGAATGTTACATCCAACTAGTTTCGTAGAATTAACTACTTCTTCAGGGACTAGTTTCGTAGAATTAACTACTTCTTCAGGGACTTTTTGTTTTTTGTGTTTACTGCCGTAAAGTGTAGTGATGACGTCACTCAATGTCCACAAGTCTGTCTTAACCTCGGCAGAGGTATACTTAGATAAAATGACTGTAGGGGCTAGTCAAATTGTATATCCTATGCGTTTCGTAGCCAGAGCTACTTCCTCAGGGTTCCTGTGGTCCTGGTGGTGCCGGGTAACTTATGACCTAAGTGCACGATATGCCTATTTTAATCTAAATTGATGTACGCAGATATCTTACCTTTTTTATATATTAATAATATTGGAACTTCACCATATGCGTCTGCGCTTGTGTTTTCAGTTTTTCAGGGGTGTTGAGTCACATTAAAATGAAAATCTGCATTGTCTGACTACCACACAGGACTTACATTTATTGTTTAACCCCTCCTTGCCTGGCTCCCAAAGGAGGGACTAATCAAAGTGTATTATGTACAGGTGCTCCGTGTCTTTGGTTACCTTTCTCAGGGTGCTGGCATCCACGGAAGGCGGTGTTGTGAGCAGTGGTAATAAGGAGGGGCATCATCAACTTTTATCTAACATGGTTTATTGACAAAGGGCAGCAGCATACACTCTCCTTCCTTGGGAGCTCAAGCAGCATCTCATAGAGGCACATGGCTTGTCACCTTTACATTCTTGGCTAATTGGCAATCCCTTGCATACCTGTATTAGACGGTGTTTTCCACCAACCCAATAGGACACTTGGCAGGAGTGCACCCTCATTGAAGGAACCACAGCCTGTCACCCTGTGCAGCACCCTCCTAGTCCCTACCTTGGATGCAGCTGTGCTTTTTGGGACTTGTTATTTGAGCAACTCCCTTATTCAAGGGACCTGTTGCTGGGTGTCACGCACGTCACCCTATACTGGGTTGGACACAACTCACGCTATATAATGTGACTATCTTCATAAGGGACACATTTCCTCACTATAAAACAATAAAAGGTGACCAATCCTCCTTACACACACAGTTTCACATTTATATTAGACATGGTCTATAATACAGTGAGATTCCTCTTTCTTCATCTCCCAGGAGCCTGAACCTTTAAAGCTTCTACAGCTCTAGATATAACCACTGGTGGCATCACAGGTCACCATGCCTACAGTGGGAGTGGCTATAATTATACTTAATATCCTACACCAGGGGAGCAGGATGAACACCTTCCAGAAGGTGAGTGTGGTTAAGGTTTCTGCCCAGCAACTCTACACCATGGGATGAGGCTGTTGCCCTGTAACTACCCATACAGTTAACCCTTCTAGGGCCAATTAACCCCTTACATGACCGTAGTTATCCCGGGGGGGTTACACAAATGGTAGCCAGTGTTGTGGACTACAATCAAGTTTATGACTGGACATAATAGTTGTAAATTATGTTGTCCCGTGTTTACGTGGGCAGGACAATGAAGATTTTGATAGCAGTTTATTGCATGATACATTTTTGCTCTCCTATCAAGCATATGGGCTTATTCTATACTGGCAAAAACTGCCGATTTGAGAGTTTTTTCCGATGAAATCCCCCATTGCCTTCAAAATACTAATATGAGTAAAGTATGTTGTCTTTTTTTTTTTTCCCCCCTCTCTCTTCTGGAGAGGAGTAATCAAGGGATCTGGGTCTGTGGTTTTCAACCAATGATCAATGAAATGCTGTGTATTCAAGGGAGGTCCCCATAGAATTTTAGCAATAGCAGACAACTTACACTTTGAACCAAAAGGTGTTTTTTGCACTAGTTTACACTAAAGACTTATTACAAATATAACAAATTAAAAGAACATGTGCAGGTATTCAATTTTTTTTTTTTTGCTCATAAATAAAATAACAATTCTGGATGTATTTCTCTTTTTTTTTTCAACCTCATCTACTATGTAACTTTATAAATATTCCTGAACAAGACTATTTTTATATAAATGCATGAATGTTGGGTTTATAAAGCAATGTGTACATAGTGTGTGATATGTCACTGTAGGGAGAGATGTTCCATAGAAAAATCCAATACAATAGACCTTATGGAGATGCAAATAAAGAAACTGATATCAGCCGAGCGGGCATCAAGCCTTGTTGAATTAAACAAATGGAAAGGGTGATTCCATACTTGTGAACACCACCTTTTACACCTGTTGGTGAAGGGCAATAAACCACTTGTAAGAAGTGTTGGCATGCAAACCATATGGTTGAAATAAGTGGTTAACCAGCAGGATTCACAACATGTTTACCATGATTTTAAAGATCAAGACGGAGAAGACCGGGGGACACTGCCGCAGGTAAGCAGTCGACAGCGGTCGCAATGCAGTAGCCCTGGGCGGCCGCATTTGTCGAGCCCTGTACATGGCATTGCTCAGTCTCGCATACCTGTTCTGGGCGCTTGGTTGGTGCAGGCTGGGTGTGGATATGCAGATAGAATAAGGATGGGATCCAGGAACTTTTATAGTTTTTACAAGCGCTTTATTCACATGCCATTTTTGTGTGGTTTTTTTTTTTTTTTTTTGTATTTATTTTTTTCCCCAAAATCTCAGGTCAATACGAAGCTGCAACATCTCTGGTTGTGGCCATTTAAAATCCCTATAAAACCCATTAAGTAATACTAGTAAAGTAAGCATCTTAGGAACCAGTTCCCAGAACTGAAAATAGTGTGGTTCAGCTCTAGAGGACCCATCTGCCTTCTGTTCCCCTCCCCATCTCCAATCAAATACTGTATATATATATATATATATAATATAATATATATATATATATATAAAGGGAATTAGGGTGGATTGCTCCTTTTTAAGTACACCTTTTGTAAAGAGAGACAATACATGATTGAATTAAGATAATGTTCTTAGTACTTATAATAGATCAATATCACATTTTAACAAGGTTGCTTACAATGATTGTTTAACACTTCCTATTGAAGATAACCAGATAAACATGACATCACCTGTCATTCAGATACCCGAGAGAGGATGTGCTAATGGATATATGTGCTATATGCTAATAATGTAACCACAGTGTGAAAATAAATCAAGGAGAGGGAATGTGTAATGGAAATTAGATATTAGAATCATCCTTACCAGGTTTATGCTAAAGTGAGACATATCTATGCCGCCTTGTAAGCGTTGTACATTTTCCCAGGCAAAAGGCTAAGTACAACCTATAAACATTAGTTAAATATTTGGTTTGGCTAAAATGACTCGAGGGAAACGGTAGAAATATAAACACATTCATAGAATTAGCATGTTGGCCACCCTTCTCACTGTAGAGTGCATTTGTTTTTCTACGGTGTACCGCTAATATATTGTACAAGTACTGGACTTAACATTTTCAATAAAATGTGAGCTTGCAGCCCTGGTGCGATGTTTTTTTTTTTTACAATGTGTAATTTGGAGCGTTGTCTTTGAGATGTTTACCAGAGCAATAATAGCATAACATTTCTTAAGCCTTTTCAGTACTGAATAATGCTCTAGAGCAGGGGTGGACAAATCCAGTCTTCAAGGGCCACCAACAGGCCAGGCTTTCAGTCGAAGACTAAGCCACTGATTTAGCCACCTGTGCTCAATCAGGGTATCTCCTGAAAACATGACATGTTGGTGTTCTTTGAGAACTGGAGTTGCCCATCGCAGCTCTAGAGTAAACCAGGTGTGAATGCAGTGATCCGCATTGAGATAGGAGATATTAATTATTATAATAATTAATATCTCCTATCTCCTATCAGGGACATTTTGGAATGGGGTACTGATGAAATCGTCATATTCCACTGGGATAAGTAGAACAATATCTTTTTTCAGCAATTATCATGGGTTCTTCCTTTTTAATAAAGCAATGTTAACAATATGGTTTGTCTGTCTGACCCATAACCACCCGTTTCATGGAACCCCTGTGATGGAAACTTCTAAAGTATCTTCAGGATTCTTTGAGTTTTTACCCTTTGTGGGCAGGAATGGACTGGACTGGTGATTTAATCAATATTATTTTAGTGAAGATTATATTTGGATTCCCTGGTTGCATATCTACTACCGATTTAATGAGTGCAAGGATTGTGCTGTTGTACCATTTGAGGTAAAGACCTAGAAAGGTCTTAACCTTCAACTGGCAAGGCCTGAGGTAACGGAAATTTGGAAACAAGATGTAACTTGCAGATGACTGGTGGACAATGGTCATTGTAAAGTGATAGAAAAGAGAAGAACTCCCAAGAAGCCATTGAGACATTCTATCAGCTAGTCTGTGTGAGTTTCACAAAGTGACAGAGTTTAAAGGTGGAGCCTCGCCTGGAACCAAACATTGAAGCTTTTAAAAAAAAATATATATATATTTTTAAATATCTTTTAACATAGGTTTGAAGCAGGGGGTATCCAGAGCTGAACCACATTAATTTCAGCTCTGGGGACTCCCTGCTTCCCGAGATATTTGCCTTCAAAGGGGTTCCGGTATCTCAGCAAAGTTTTTAAAGCTCCTGCGTCACACATCCCAATAGAAAGCCGCTCGCTGTGCGCGGTAGCGTTGAAACTCTGCCATTACATGAACCCTGGTTGCCGAACAGAGTGGCTACCGGCACTCCGTACGGAGGTAAGTATCTCCAGAAGCGGGGAGTCCCAGAACTGAAATTAATAGGGTTCGGCGTTAATTGGCTTTTTTTAAGGAGGTTATATCTCAATTTATTTATTAAATGCTTTACCAGGAAGTAGTACATTGAGAGTTACCTCTCGTTTTCAAGCATGTCCTGGGCATAGAGTTATGATGACAAATAATACATGGTTACAATTACATAGTTACATAAGTGTACAGGATATACAAGACATTGCATGCACAGTTAAAGATAATATATATTATAGGCGTATGTAACAGTTACAGACCAGATTAAAATGTGAAGACAGCCTTAGTTTTAAAAACTTAGACTGGCGGTGGCTGTGAGAGTCTCTGGTAGATTGTTCCAGTTTTGGGGTGCACGGTATGAGAAGGAGGAACGGCCGGATACTTTGCTGAACCTTGAGACCATGAACAGTCTTTTGGAGTCAGATCTCAGATGATAAGTGCTGCATGTGGTAGGCGTGAGGTGCTCGTTTAGGTAGACGGGTAGCTTGCCCAGAAAATATTTGAAGAAATTGGTGACTTGTTAAAAACTTTTTCAAATTATAATCATTCTGAAATAAGCAAGATGACTTAAGGTTTGGCAGGAGTTTTACTTCCCTTAGCTCCTCCTTTGACGTGGGTTGAGTAAGCTTGTATAATTGTGGTAATGGCACTCTGAGGCATGGTCTAACAAGCCAAAGAAAGGAGAATCAGTTCATTGAAAAGCTTAGTGGTTGTCAATGTCGACTCTTCTAGTAACAAACCAAAATAAATGTTTGTTTTTTTTCAATCTATATAAAATAGCAACTTTTTAAATATTTTTTTTTTTTTTTTTTTTAACTTCCCTGAATTGGGGGTTCCTAGCAGTAGGGCTGACCAAATTTGGGGTACTCTTGGAATTTAAAATTGTATCATTGCCAGCAAACCACTGCATACTGTAAGTGAAAAGGTTGATCTGGTGCCAAATGGATTGTTGATACCTGTATCTTCTAAACTTTGGGAGACGGGGGAAGGTTTAGTTGGGAGATTCTCAAAGAAACCCAGTTTTTTTTTAATTGCCTTAGAAAACATTATTTCCATATTTCTTCTTTGGACGACACTAGTTTGCTGCTGAAGTGCAAGGGACATCCCAGAATCATAGTCTTCTTAAATAACTCACTATTCTACTAATACCATTAACAAAGCAGAGATGTAGCTGTACTATCAGTATTATGAATTGATCTCTTTATGCTTCTGATAACAGTGAGGCACTGCTGTTTATGATTGGACAATTTTAGTTTTTAGTGGGTTTCTTACTCAATGTTATGGTTTATGTTAATTACACTAACATCACAAATCTGCTAGAAGGCTTGGTGAATGTTTAGTTCTCTGATGTCCTTTTTGCCTTTTGCCCCTACATTTCAACTTGCCCTCTGATTACAGATCATGAAGTTGTAACCACGCTCACTGTTTTGGTCTGTTTAATTCTACGCTAATTCTACGCAGCTGCATTTGTTTAAATAACGTAAGGACAAAATCTGGGTAATACAATATACTTGTATGTTCAACACCTTAGGCCTGGGACATAGTAAGCGCTTAGGTGCTGCTGCTCGCTCTCGCTTGCTGCCGCTCGCTCTGCAAGGAGCTTTTTGCTGTCCTGGCAGAGGAGACAGCAAGCGCGCTTGGGAGGCGGGTATCACTGTGTGTGTGTGTCACTTGGTAGCTGTCAGTGTGTGTGTGTGTGTGTGTGTGTGTGTGTGTGTGTGTGTGTGTGTGTGTGTATTATAATATTTTAAAAATTAAAAAAAAGACATGTTGTGAGAATAAATTATTTACATTGTGCAACTTTGATAAATATATTCACGCACACACATGCACACACACATACATACACACATGCACGCACGCATGCACACACACATACACATACACACACACACACATACACACATACACACACACACATACAAATACCACACATTCACCCACACACAACACCCCTCCATCTCCCGCGCTGGCAGGGAGACAGGGATCGGGGCAGAAGGGGGACACATCACCCGCTCCCCCCCCCCCCCACGGGGGCAGCGCAACACCCCTCCATCTCCCGTGCTGGCAGGGAGACAGGCACAGGGATCGGGGCAGAAGGGGGACACATCACCCGCTCCCCCCTCTTACATGCATACACACACACACACACACACCTCTGTGCTGCCTGTGTAGGACCGGCTGCAGCCCCATTGGATGGGAGCGGTCACGTGACCGCTCCTCCGCTTCCCCGAGCGGCAAATTTCAAACCTGTCGCTCTCGGAGAAGTTTCTCCTCCTCCGCACGCATCAGCGCGCATGCGGAGGGAGAAACTATAGCCGCGCTGATAACAGATGCAGGGGCTTTGTGCATCTGTTCAGCGCGGCTCAGGCCGGCTCAGCGACGCTGAGTGCACTATGTCCTGGGCCTTAGGCCTCGTCCAGGCTGAGAGCGGGCGCGCACGAGCGACATGCCATGAGAGCAGGAGCGATTAGTGTCCAGTGTACTTGCGCGCGGGAGGGGGGAGAGGGGAGGCGTGCCTGTGATGTCACGTGAGTGGTTAGCCCTCATTGGCTGAACCGCACACGTGACCAGGGCAATCGTGTCAAATTCAAAAGAATTTGTCTCGGCAAGCAGCAGAGCGCTCACAGGCACATGCGTGTGCACTTAGGACAAACACTGCACACGCGCTCAGCTTCACTGTGGACACGGCCTTACAAAGAGATGATTGCATATAGGTCTCTTCCATGTGTTCACTTCGGACCTAAGAGAGACTGCGTCTTTAAAGTTGGTGAGGAGAATAAAGCAGAATACTTAGAAAACAAATATTCGAGAAGAACCTTTGACAAGTAGCCAGCAACACGAGATCCCAGGTGGGACAACCCCCCTCAGACGTCCACTCCGTTGGTTTCAGTTGCGGCTCTCATATAATTCATCAGATCTTTTCCTACTAGATAGTTAAATGAGCAGTTAATGCAATATCCTACATATGTATTTCAGTAAATAAATCAGTTCTGTAGTATTAGATATTTTTCTATTCAACACTTCATACCCGTTTTAATGAGTTCTATTACACTGACCTTCCTTTGATTTGTATAGCAGGGTTTAAAGCAGCAGTCAAAGTTGCCGGTTCCCCCCCGCCCCCCCTCCTTTAAATATGTGCATCCATACAATCCACACAATAAGTAATCGGCTACATTGCTGATCGATCCGTTCTGTGATCGATCGGCGAAGATTCGGCTCCGGGGTTCACTATATGACTGCAGAGGAGTATTGACATTATAATACATCAATTTAATTCAGAGTTGTTTAACCAAAAATGCTACAAGTATTTTCTCATAGTACAGATAAAAACACATGTAGGATGTTGCTTGGTCTGCAGCTTTAACACACTTCCCCAGACGACTTTGCAAAACTTTCCTGTTTGTGATCATTTTTTGCCAAGATTCTGCCCAGCAGTTTGAGCTGCAAACTGTAACAATAGATAATGTTACCTTGGTAATATAAGAATACATTGTAGCTGCTGAGGTTCACTGCCTGATGGCTTTAATGAATCTGAAAGGCGGCCAATTAGGGAACCCTGGGAAGCAGGATTTTTGCTGATCGATCACGGGAGAACGAAACGATCGGCAGTTTAGGTAGTTGCTTTTCAATAAAGGTAATCAAAGGCTGTATGTATGTATGTGTGTATATATGTATATATGTGTGTATATATATATATATATTAGTTTTTTTTTTGTGTGTTTTTTTTAAGTTTTCGTTATTTATTTTATTTACTACTACTTGGATTGCCTCTTTAAATTGGAAGGTTAACCTTTGCATTTTCATGGCCCTTTTTTTTTTTTTTTTATAAGGGGACCTACAATGTCAATAAGGTGTTGAAGGTCACTACAAAGGCTAAAAATGTAGAAACAGGAAGGCAAATTGATGGATTAGGGGAGAATAACCTCAGGGCCTATTGGATTGAAACTTCTAGACATGTACCCTCAGAGAGCTACCGAGGGCAATATAATGAAAAGTGAAAAGGAATTGAAGCTGAAATCAAAAGCCGTCTAGATGATGATGATAATTGTACAAAGATATGGTGGTTGATGCTCAAAGGTAATCGAGAAGGAAAGCTGCAGTAGACTGAAAGAACGTAACGTGGTTACGTGCAAATGGTTTGCGAGAATGACCAGGGTAACTTGTTTGGAAGGTACAGCACAATGAATTAATATTTATTTCGATGTAATAGGTGGCCCAAAATTAGTAGCTTCAGGTGTTTGTAAAATATTAACCGTTTAGATCGTGGCTCTTCAGCCAGTTATCCAAAGGGGCTAGATTAGAAAACATTTAGGGGTAGAAGGGCTGCAAGCTTATTAAAATGTAATTTTAGATGTAAAAACTTGACAATTATAATATTTCAACATTTTGCAAGCATGTATAACATCTGTGTCATCTATATTTACATTTCCTTTACATACAATGGAGTTTTTGTGAGAGAAATAGCATTTTGCTACTGCAAATTTCATTGCTTGGACAGCTGAGAGTCCAAGGGCCACATCACGGGCCCTTCACTGGCCCAGGCTGCCATTTGCAGAGCAACAAAAGACAGAGGAGCCCAATGCTACATCAAATTGACAAAACATATATGGTAATAAGTATAAAGTTTAAATACTTCAAAAGGAAGAGTTCACAGTTTTTGTGTTAGGACCTGCATTTTTGGTTATACAGTACCTTGACGTTTGGTATGCAGGCTTACGACGCTTTGGCCAAAGGGTTTAACTAAATAACCAAGTAATTACTATTATTATTGAAGTATTTACACGTTATACTTATTACCATATGTTTTGTCAATTTGATGTAGCATTGGGCACCCCTGTCTTTTGTTGTATGCATGTGCCACGCTCAGTAGCACTCATTTTGGCATAAATATATATTCATGATGTGATGGGTGTAGGAGTTTGAGCTAGCTGGGAATGTGTGTGTGCCATTTGCAGAGCCCTAGTTTTAGGTAGTGATGAGTAATTTGATGGCTTCACTAAAAGAAATACAGTTTAAGAAGTACGATATTTTTTCAGCAGTAGCAATTTATTTGTAAATTTGCGACCTGAATCTGCATTTTCCAAAACTTGGATTGTGTTGGATAGTCGTCATTTACGTGACTTTAAAATTTGGATTGTGTTTGGGATCTGATGTTGCTGGGAATTAATGTTGGCATTGCATTGCTACACTTCTTCCAACTGTTCTGGTCATTGGAAAGACAAGTAAAGAGAAAATCCTATGGTTGGTTGGCTCCGCATAAATGTTTTTGGACACAAAAAAAACTCAGCTCAATTTGAAATCCAATATTTTAAGGGTCCATAGTTTGATTTAGGACACTGGTGATGATGTGACACTTCTCTCTCTCAGATGTCTGGAGGAAGGCATTGCGCACATTGTGAAACCATTACGGATCATTTTTTAAATTCCATTATTTTTATATTTTCTGACCGTTATCATTTTATTTACAAAGCTCCAACAAATTTTGAAGCAAAATGCAATGGGTGTGAAAAGACAAAATAACAATGGAGCAATGTTAAAACATTGGTCTCTTCCTCTAGAAGGTGGAGAGATTCCTCAGCTATGCATTTTACAATCTGCAGTGTATTTTAATTAAAACAAATATATATATTCACTGCGCTTCTCCGTGTAAAGAGCATGCTGCTGCTGGATAGATTGGCATACATATGTGAAAAAACAAAGTGAATCCCTGCGCTTCTCCCATTGGGCTAACAATAAATGGGGAAATAAATACACATAGTGAAACCTAAGTCTGTAAGACAAAGACTGTTGGTTACATCCTTGATCAAATAATGACAAGCCTGCTAACCAACGTCAAGGTAAGTCTCAGAAGCAGGTCCCTTTTCTAAATGCATACAAATGTTCTGTAAAATATACCATGAAGGGGTTAATAAACTAACCATAAGGTTATGTAACCTAGTGCAGTTAAAAACTGGTATATACCCGTGAAGATACTTACTTACCAGTAAGCAAGTAGAGTGAAAAGTGAATTTACAGGGACCTTACTGGAAGATTTATATACCTTGAAAAAGAGGGACTAACCTCCCACAAGCTGCTCAATAAGCTGTTACAGGTGGATTGGCTAAATACATTAATCACACCCTAATAGTGGTGCCCACTGGAAGTGTGCCCAACAGAAAATGTAAAACAAATATATATATATATATATATATATATATATATAATCAACCCACTTCTCCGTGTAAGGAGCATGCTGCTGGTGAAAATATTGGCCACACATATGTGAAATAGCCTGTTGTTGACCAAGAACCAAGCCATATGGTCCCATGTATTCATCCGTGCTTCGTTGTGCATATATGATCATTATGTATAAATATTTTGAATATATCAAAACTGGCCACTTTGAGGATGACCATGAAAAAGAAAGTGGCTATAAATTTGGTCATTTAACTGTTCTGATAACTGTCAAATTTGGGTGATTTTAGGTGTCCTCATTCGAGAGAAACCTTGGTTTAGGTAACGAATGCAAATTTGTAAATTTAAGGATGTTAGTAGCCACCCTTTTTCAGAATAGTAGGGCTATGACTGCAAATTTATAAATAACCTTTATTGTTAGGACTTTTCAAGTATTTAGTGAAGTTTGATTGTGTTGTCCTTAAAAAAAAAAAAAAAAAAAAATTAATAAAAATTAAAAATAAAATGATGTGTGAATGTTGAGGCTTAAGTACTACGGTTAGTTGAGGATAAAATACTGCTCCCTTTTTTTTTTTTTTTGGTCAGAGGAACAAAAATGCCCTGTTGAGTTAAGCTGAGTCATGGGAAATTTTGTGCTTTTCTCTTGGCCATATCCCAATATATTCCCACTATAGCTTGTACTGCCAAGATCAAGAAATGACTGAACTTGCTTATGGGAAAAATCTTTTTTAGTCTTCCCTTATTAATGCCATTTATTTTCTATGTTCTGGGGTTTTTCCCCCAGTGGTTGTAGTCCATTAAAGCCATGCAGGTCAATGGGAGAGTAAAAAAAAAAAATTCCCTCGTTATGTCACCAAATCTCCCTGATTTACCATGTTGTCAGATTCTCTCATAATGTCCTCTTCTTCACACAAGTACATTCCACATCCAAGCAGCTTCCATGTGTCACTGTTCACGAGCAACAACTAAATGTAAATGGTAGTTTAATTTTATTGCAAAGCAAAAATGTTGTAAGGTACCTTTTTATAATACACAAAGCAAGCTTGATGACTGGAGTTGGCAACCGTGCTTTATTTCAGCGGTGCGCAAACTGGTGGGCGGGCGCGAGATTGTCTGCGGGGGTTTACAGAGGCCCCGCGAGCTTCCCGAAGGCACTTAAATTAAGTGCCGGGGGAAGCAGCGAAGGCCTCTGTAAACTGCCCTTACCGTGGTTCAGCCGACATCTGGAGACGCGTCGCCATGGCAATGCGGCGTCATGTGACGTCGCGTTGCTATGGCAACGTGACGTCATGACGCCCAGACGCCTGGAACCAAGGTAAGGATGAGGAAGGGAGGGGGGCGTGCGGAGAAGGGGGACAGCCGGCAGGGGGGAAAAGATTGCGCTCACCTGCTTTATTCAATATTCTCTGTAGAGTGTGCTTCGTAACCTTCTTCGCCTCCCCAAAAAAAGAGCCGAATCCTTCTTTGCCTTATTCAGTAAATGGTGAGGAGGCATCCAAAGTTGTTTACAAAGTAGCTCCTCAGTCCGATTGTAACTCAGCATGCACATTTAGTAATTTTGTTATTCACCAATTTCTGAAAAGAGGAAATACAGCAATCACAGCCGTCCGTTTTTTTTTTTTTTTTAGTTAATCCAAATCAGGCTTGGCTTTTTTAGTTGAGCCAAATCAGTCAATTTGAAAATATACACAGGAAAAAAAGGACCCCCTTTTTGTTTTTCATCATATCTTGTATATTTATTGCTCAACCCCCATGAAAAATTCCACAATTGTAGGTCTGTTAGTCTATAAGAAGTAGAATGTAGACAATCAACTGATGATAGCAAAATTGATGTCATGGTATTATGTCAACAAGTACCAGATACACTGCGGTAGGTTTATGTTCATTGATTGAGAAATAGCAGTTTTCCTTCGTAGCTCGTAACTGAGTTAAACTGTTGTAATCTAATCTGAAACACTAAGATTACTATAAAATTTGAGTTCAAAGTGTGTTCAAAATTTCCTCCTGCTGAAACACACTCCCGAGGATGAGAACGCCGCTGTCTTGATTGCATAATTGATAATGCATTGCTCCAGCTGCTCCCACTCCTGAATAATAAGAATTTGTTTTTTCAGTCCACCTAGTGACCATCCTCCCTTTTTTATTTATTTATTTATTTTTTTATTATTGTTTTTTTAGTGGGTTTCGAAACATTAAACAACATAGAAACAACCAATAATACACAGAAAAACATACTTTTACATAAAATTATTTTTAGTATTGCTCATCATTCTGGTGTAGCGAGGTAACCCCTGGCTACTAATTTATCCGGCCCCTCCGATACCGTAAGTCCCAGTAAAGAGAGGGCAGTGTTGGGAGTAAATCCTTCAGGGCCTGGTTATATTATTGTATAGAAGGTTACGTAACATAGTTCAGGATTTATCTTGTAAGTAGTTCACTGTGGTCGTACTGTCCTGTATGCACCTGTCCAGATATACTGCGCAATTTGTGTTTTTTCTTTAACCCTTTATTAGGGGGGGACTACACGAATCCAACTGCAATCGTCATTTTGGTTGGGAACATCATTTGGACATTTAAAGGACTGCACTGTATGGACATTTCTACTGTATTAAGCGCCAGGTATCCCATATGTTTTTTGTAATAGTTCAGGATTTGCCTGATATTACAGGAGTTTAAGATTGATAGGAGGCTGGCTTACAAGCCGCTCCCCTGGGAAGGAGGGGGTTCCCTCTACAGGTTAGAGTAAGTGTTTCTGGGAGTGATTTCTGTACTGGCGTCTCTGCATGGAGGAAGCATGAGAAAAGCCTCTCCTGGATAGGAATGGCTGAGGCCTTGCCCTGTTAGGGGATAAGGTGTGCTGAGGAGGGATGCTTTGGGACTCAAGCCATGGGTACTGCCTTCAGGGAATTGAGCCTGTGATATCTATGCTGTACCCAAATAAATACCCAGTTGTATCATCTCTGGTGTGTTCCTTGAAAACGGATTTGCCTGTGAGGACCATCCTGGCTGCCCCATGATCCTCATAGGATGGGGGTGCTGTGCTGACAGAAGAACCATCATGGAGAGCCTGTCCTGATGCCCCCCCATACCATCGCGGAGCCCTCAGGCCTTCTGTTCCACCAAACAGGTATGCACCGCACCAGAATACATCAGGTAGCGACATAATCTCCCTTGGGGGGGGGGGGGGGGTAGAAAGGTGCTACATTTAGAGGCGCTGCTGAGATCGGCTATCAGGACAGGCTTTTGCAGCGAGAGAAGGAGGTTCTCTCCTATTATGCTAGACTCAGAGGGCCCATGTGCGTAGTGTCCAAAGGGGACTCTATGGGATCTTGAGGACCGGACTACCCATCAAATGGAGCTATGATATGGACCCCTCCACCCCAAGCTACATCTCCTTGTGTGTGGTGTGAAACCTATGGGACCTTAAGGTCGAGACCCCCACCAAAGGGAGCTGTGACATGAGGACTCTGGATCTGTTCATACATATACGCATATGCAGTGTCCCAGGGGGCTCTATGGGACCTGAAGGGCCAGACCCCGACCAAAGGGAACTGCAGCCTGCACCGTGCAACTTTATTCCACAATAAATACTGTATATGCGGGTAGTATCCGAGGAGGAGCTCTTGTCCTTCAAGAAGCCAGGACCTCCGTTTGAGGAGCTCCAGCTATAGTAATGGTGGTTCACACTGAAAACGTGAGACCACTTGGCGATATCTGCAAATATCTGGGCTTAGGGCGAAGCCTAGCCGCACCCCCTTTTTTTGGGGGGGGTGGGGGGGCAGAATTGTCCGGACTTGGTGTGAAACAAAGCCGCGCCTCTGTTTTCTGCAGAATCACCAGAGGGTGGAGCTGAAGAGCCTGTACGCACTAGTCCACAAACTTTCTATGCTTGCCCAGGGATCATCTGGTGATACTCAGAAATACTATATGAGCATGGGCTACAAATTATTCCATCCGGAACAACTCATCCCGGTCTTCGGTTCTTGTGGGGATTATGGTGCTGTTAGGGTGGACTCTGGGGCGGGCTCTCTACAAGAAGTAGGGCAGAAAGGAAGTTTTTTTTTCCGGCCCTGCGTAGTGGTCTGAAATCCCAGAGGACTTAACTGCTGCCATGTGGGAACCCGATTCCTCTTCTTCCTCCAGATCAGCAGCAGAGCCGTACAATGTCCTGAAGGAGGCGAGTGGAGGAGGCCTGGCTGAGTACTGTCCTGTGTCCTGTGTACCATCACCGCCGACCAGTTCCAGTGGGGAGGTACCTGCGCCGGGTCCATCTTCCAGTCAGAAGGACGACGAGGGTGCGACCATCCCCAAGGTACCGGTCGGGGCCTCCTACGCTCCTGAGGTGGAGGCCATCTCGTCTGTCCAGGAACCTGATGTCTGCTCTGGAGTGGTGATCCGGGATGTCGATCCACGATGGGCCGAAGCCCATAAAGCTACCAGCCAATTCTTGTGGCGGTGCAAGGAGGTACAAGAGGCCTGTGCATGTGCTGCCACTTACGTTACTGCATCGGAAAGGCGCTTTGCGGCCCTGGGCCTCTTGGAAGGGCTCCGCGAAGGCTGATAGGTGCGGAGGAATCTCCTTTGGTGGTACCGGCCGATAATACATCCTCCACTGCCACCACCACTCCCTCGGTGCTGCCGAAGGGGGTTGAAAGAGCTGATTTGTCCAGATGGATGAGTCTTAAGCTGAACACTCCTACCCAGGTGAGTAGCACTGCAGCAGATCCTTTTCTCTTACGGTGACGGCTGCTATGGCTACCGCTTCTCTGGGTAACCCCTGGCTACTAATTTCTCCGGCCCCTCCAGCACAGTAAATCCCAGTAAAGAGAGGGCAGTGTTGGGAGTAAATCCTTCAGGGCCTGGTTATGTTATTGTATAGAATGTTATGTAACACAGTTCAGGATTAGCCTGGTATTACAGGAGTTTGTTTGATAGGAGGCCGGCTTACAAGCTGCTCCCCTGGGAAGGAGGGGGTTTCCCTCTAGAGGTTAGAGTAAGTGTTTCTGGGAGTGATTTCTGTGCTGACGTCCCTGCATGGAGGAAGCATGAGAAAAGCCTCTCCTGTATAGGAATGGCTGAGGCCTTGCCCTGTTAGGGGGTGAGGTGTGCTGAGGAGGGGTGCTTAGGGCCTCAAGCCCAGTGTACTGCCTTCAGGGAATTGAGCTTGTGATATCTATGCTGTACCCAAATAAATACCCAGTTGTATCATCTCTGGTGTGTTCCTTGAAAACGGAGTTGCCTGTGAGGACCATCCTGGCTGCCCCATGATCCTCATAGGATGGAGGCGCTGCCCTGACAGAAGAACCACCATGGATAGCCTGTCCTGATGCCACCCCATACCATCGCGGAACTCTCAGACCTTCTGTTCCACCAAACCGGTATGCACCGCACCAGAATACTTCAGGTAGCTACAGAATCTCCTTGGGGGGGGGGGGGGGGGGGAGAGGGGGGAAATGCTACACTTATAATTTTAAAATTCAACACATTAAGACAAATAATAACAAAAAGAAAAAAAACAGATATAATTTTCAAAGATTAACATCGAAGCTATCACCACACAGCCTCCTAAGGCGACCATCCTTTATCAGGAAAAATGTTATGTGTTGTTTTTGGACCATAATTCTTGCTCTGTCTCCATCACTTTAAAACATGTTTATCTTCTTCACTCACTCAATCACCCCTCCACACACACAATTCCAATACACCATTACACACACCCACACACACAATTCTCCCACCCTCTCCACCACAATATACATACAATCCCCCCACTCCACACCACAATATACATACAATTCCCCCACTCCACACCACAATATACATACAATTCCTCCCCCTCCCCACCACAATATACATACAATTCCTCCCCCTCCCCACCACAATATACACACTTATTTATTTTTTTCTAACCTCTGGTGTCGTGCGATGTGGACTTTGAGCCCAACTTCCAGGCGGCTCAGAAGGAAAGCTGATGAATGGATATTGACAAGAAGCAATTACAATACACTTGTGATTCTCAGATTGCTCTAAGTAACTTTTTTTGCAATATTTATATAAATGCAGCACAAAGGAAAGTCTTGATAATGAAGCATTTAACTTTTTTAAACAAACATTTGTGTTTCAAAACAGAGTTGGAAGAATGATGAGATTAATGTATTTTTATATACAGCAAATCCTGCTGAGGATTTCTTCTGCTGTAACCTGCTTGTTTACCTGCACCTAAATAAAAGCTATCGCAATGCCGACACCTTTAATGTTTCTATGTGCATCTTTCTATTTTCTGTTCTATTGACAGTAGGAAAATATATATATATATTTTTTTATATTTCAAAGAGATTCAGTAAGGCTATGGAATATAATCTGCAAACAGTTTTTGCAGAGGTTATAAGCACCGGACCAGCCTTTTTCATATCAAAAAGGTGCTGACTCTCTTTCGGTGTGTGTGACCCCACTGAATAGTTACAGTGCTCTGGTTTAGGATATGCCTCCATTCATTTTCTTTACTGACTTGTTAGGTCTTGTACTATGTATGTACTAAGCGTCACAAATGGCATGTTAGCCGTAAACTTGATGCATATAAATGTTTTTTGATTTGCGTGTGCCTATGTACTGACCTTATTTTTCTCAATGTGCGCTTTAAGGATCAAAAACGTTGTTTTGGTCAAATAGTTTGGCGTCGAAAAATGAAATCCACTTGGCGCACAGTACTTTTTAAGCACCCACATTTTGACGCACAATAAAAATGTAAATATTGGCCCCATTATGTCACAAAGTTAACTTCTTAGGAAGCAATTAGTAATGTTGCAACAACCTGCGGATATTTCGACTGCAAGTGAAGCGATAGGGAGGAGTTATTTAAACCAAAATATCCAACAGCACAGCAGTTTGACAAAGAAGAATCATCCTAGAACAAAAACCGTATCAGCAGAGCTCTTGCTAAACCATAAAACACAATTTTGTAAGGATTATCATTTGTGTTTTAATTAGTATTACAGGTGCAACCCCCTCCATTTTTAGACACCGTATACGGGTGATGCACGGACAACCTGTGATCTTCAGCAGAGCATCACCACATACAGCCTACAGGTGGCAGAAAGGCAAGTCTGCCACTGCTCCTACTTCCACGTGCACACTCCGCAATCCTCGGACGAACCTGACAACACTCAGTTCCGCACAGATCTGCCCTTATATAGCTGTCCCCTTTTTAAAGGGGGCCACCCCCCTCTCTACCTCCCTCTTAGTCCCACCTCTTCCACAGCCTTTATCATTGGCTAGTATTATGTCTATTTATAGTCACATGTCCATAGTCTATTTGGAGAGGAACCTTCCAGGGGGCAGTGTGAGTGTGTTGACACGCAGGTGGTTACACAGATGTTAATACAGTTGGCTTTTTTTTTCTGTTGTTGCTTACCCTTTAAGGAAATGTAATGACTTAAGCTGCCGATCGATCAGTTCTCCTGTGATCGATCGGCAAAGATTCCTTCAAAAGACTAAGTGCTGTGCCCTTTGTAAGTGGTCGCTATAGCAACCCAAGGTTGCTTATTGCATTAAAACTCACTAAACATGGTGTAAAGAGTAGGGCGGAGGGAGGGGAATGCAGTAAGTATTATATAAAACTACACAATTGATTTATTTAAAAAACACATAGGATTTTGAATGTATTGCTGCATCAGGTGACATTCTTTCATGAAGACATCTTGCACTCCTTTAACTTAAATGGAATGTGAATGGTGCTGGAAGCTGTCTTTCTGGAATAACACCAATTCGTACATAAATGCCAATATATTATCACAGCTACTGTAGAACACAGTGTTTCTATGTTCTATATCAGTTTTTAATTAAATGCAAAATGATTAGTTATTCTGAGTACACCAAATGGGTTTCCACATTTTACACGTATCACCTGTATGCGTAAGATGACATTAATGCAACTTTGTTGTAGTTAGAAAAGAACATGGAGATCTTGGGCTGCGTCCATAGAAGGGCAGAGCGCGCGGCAGCGTCCGCACGCTGAGCGATCAGACTGCCTAAAGGCAGTGATCGCGTCTATACAGCGGGGCGTGCAAGTGGAAGGGGGTGCTGATTTCTCGCTCGATAGGGCGGTCGCGTGAGCGGTTCGCCTATTAGGGCGAACCAGCTCCATGAAATCACTGGCCCGCCCATAGACACGCCCCCAGACGGCGCACGTACGAAGGCCAGGGAAAGCACCCGCTTTCCCTCAGCCTCCGCGTGCCTCCGCTCGCTTCCGCACGGCTGTACACTCTGTGGAAGCAGCCTCATTTTACCTGTAACAAAAGTATATCTCATTGTATTTGTATAGAATTTCAAATAGAATATAACCAAACTTTTAGATTTAAGTGTATGCAGTCAATGAGTTTTTTTTAAAATTCGGTTAACTTCTTAATATTAGTTTACAGGAGGTTAAAAAGGTTGCTTATGTATAAATGGAAAACTTAATCTGCCACAGGCTACAAAAAAAGATTTGTACAAACTCAGTCAAATTTGGATTAATGTTTGTGTCAGACTGGTTCTATGTTAAGCTCATTTGATGTACCTTTGGGCTATAAGGTGCTATTCACCAGCAGCAAAGGTCACATGTCTTGAGACCCTGACAGTGCATGTAATGACAAGTATTTTCTCTGTTGGGTCAGGATCTTTTCAGCATTCATTCAGTGAAGCTGGCAAACGGCAGCGTCTGCCCTGAGAGGCTTATACCTCGGAGTATGCTGCAGAGGGATTTATGAAACCACCAACCTGAAATCTATAGCTTCATTTAGTTCAGACGCCAAAAGGAATTTTTATGCTGTTGGCTAAATAGAAAAAATCTTTAGCCGACTTCTAGCTGATATGTAAGGACTATGGGATTCCACTGAAATGCAATCCAAGTAGGCAAACTAGTGTAGAATATTATCAAAGTAATGTTCACTATATTTTAATTAATTATTGTCCACTCTGTTTTCATATAGAAATCATAGGATGTTTTGTCTTACAAATGTAACTAATGTAGCATGAGTAATTTTCAAAATCTTTTACTTAAAGCTACAGACCAAGCAATATCCTACATGTGTGTTTAAAAAAAAAAATCAGTTATGTACTATGAAAAAATACTTGTAGCATTTTTTTAAAAACAACTCCAGGTTACATTTTTATGTATTATAATGTAACAAGCATTTTTTGTTTCTATAGCAACCATTTACAAAGTCCTATCCCCTTCCTCTTCTGAAACAGGCTCTGGCACACCCCTTTTTGAGCCCTGGCCTCTCTCTAGCAGTACACCAATTGTATCTAGTGACTGCCTGGTCACATGATCTTCCCCACAGAACTTTTCATCTTTGGCCCCCTTCTGCTGCACTGACACACGTTTAGTGAACCCCGAGTCGAATCTTTGCCGATTGATCCCAGAAGAACAGATCGATCGGCAACTTATCTAATTGCTTATCATTGTGTGAACTGTAATGATGCACATTTTCATTTTTAAACTGCAGCTTGGACTGCTGCTTTAAAAGAGCTAACCCAATATCTAATTACATACTGTAGGTATTGCAACAAAATGCTGTACTATTCTCTCACAACATTGTCACTACTATTTTTAATCTGTGTGAACATTTAAGAGTCTCAACTAGAAAGGTTTTCTTACTTTCCAAAATCACAAATAATTGCTTTAAGAGTGATAGCATTTGCATACCAAAGGTAATTCCACTGTTTACAAAATACTGGTTTGTGATTTAAGAGGGATAGTCGCTGGAGAGAGAGTGGAGAGAGTGTGTACATTAAGAAGTGAATTACATTAAGAAATAACTATATCTGAAACTCATATTTCCATTCATAAAATCTACATTCATAACACCTCTGACTGTAATGCAGGAAGAGTAAGTGCATTGGCATTGCTTGCATACTTGGTCATTTTTGGATTTAAATTATTAATATAAATGACAGTAAAATAAACGTGTTTGCCCATTTAAATGAGTTAAGATAAATGCATACATTTCAGTGTGTTTGCTGAATAATATGCTATTCCCGCAAGATGACATCTATGTAGTATTCCACCTTTTAATCTTGTTTTCTGTAGTATAAAATGTGCAGTTTACTATCATATTTACTCTGATTACTGTTTGATAACATTGCCTATGGTACCTTTCATGGTTGTCTGTGATTGGAGCCATCCATCTATTTCAGAAAATCTTATTACTGTGCCAAATATTTCAACCCTGTACACGTAGATCTGTGCAATGTTTTTACATTCTTTTCATTTTGCAAGTGAATACTGTGCATCCTTTCTTTTGTCTTGCGATGTTCGTTTGTTGAGCCAATTCTGTTAAACAAGGTACAATGCTATTTAGACCATTTCAAAGCTTTGTTTCAGTGTGCGACAAAAAGAATTGGTGCAATCTTCTCTAAAACGCTTTCTTTGTCTTTTGAAAGGTCATCTCTCCATGTTCCTCCTAAAATTCTTACCATTTAAAGTGGGACAGTAACTATACAATTATTTTTGTCTGGGATAGAATGTCATGGTAGAAGAGATCAGATAAAGCTCAAATTCCAGTCTGATGTCACTGCCCTCATGTGGGAGGGCGAGCCAGCCAGGAACGATGGAAAATCAGGGGATACTAGGATGGAAATAGTAATCAAATGCCAGGATTCACTAACCTCCGATATGGGTTATCGCTTCGTGATCCCGTATTAATTGCTATTGACTTGAATGGCAGATAACCGGGATTTACAGTGCAATAAGCCATGTGGGAAGTTAGTGAATCTCATAAACAGATTCCCTAAACTAGTGGTAATCTTTAACTTCTTGACTGGCGCAAGGCCAGCAATGCATTGCATCTCTATAGGGCATTAAAGATAAAGAGGGTTAGTTAATAAACTCTCCTGCTACAAATGAAAAGAATTGCACTGGATCTATCAAATGAAAATTATCCCATTGCTTTCAATTAGGTTCCTTTTTGTTTGATAAATCTGGTGCTGTTTTCTGACCAACATTTGTTCCAGTTTTGCAGCTGACAGATTTTGATATTGTTTTTAATGCTATGTGGAGTTGTACTCGCTTCTGGTCAATCTGTTACATGATTGGCTGAATGAGTGGCTCAGAAAGGGAAGACAGACTCTGAAGCAAAGGAGTCTGGTTCCAACCCTAATATCCGCTCCTTGTGATCTTGGACAATAATTCACTTTATCTCCCTGTGCCTCAGACACCAAAATATATATCATGTGTTTTGTTGTAACTTTATTTTATTTATTTATTTTAGTTATTTATTTATAAAATATTTTACCAGGAAGTAATACATTGAGAGTTACCTCTCGTTTTCAAGTATGTCCTGGGCACAGAGTAAAACAAATAATACATGGTTACAAGTACAGTTACATAAATGAACAAGGTATACATTATATACAAGACATTGCATGCACAGTTAAAGAAAATATATATTATGAGGGTATGAAACAGTTACAGACCAGGTTAAAATGTGAGACAAATACAAAAATAGACATAAACCTGGCGCATGTGATATAAATGTGAAGTGATATTAAAGTCCAAAGTTAAAGGATATACAGACTGCAAGTCCCAATCCTGAAAGGTCAGCTGATGATAGATGGTTTCAAAATCACAGTTCACAAAATGTAAAGCATACAGTCCTCTTCACGTTGTATGTTCAACCTGCAGATGTGTGACATTAAGCAGAGAAACAGGACATTGCGCAGTATATTTGATTGCCAATGTTGCACTTAATTTCTAAACTCAATAGATTGCCTACTTACTAGAAGTAGATGAAATACATGCAGGGGAGAGAATCTGTGCTTGGAGCCTTCTGTGTCCTGGTCGCCTTCGGTAAATCACGAACCCCTCGTGGTGTCCTCTGCTACCGTGGATGTTTAGGAAGGTCTCCCTTTCAGGAACGTAGTCTCCTGGATCAGTCTTAGGGTCCCTGCGGTCTTTTATTCTCCAGTGGGGATAAAAGAGGGCAAAGGATTGCGCAGAAATAAAAACTTTTATTGGACGCCTACCTAAAACAGTTAAAATACTCACAAAAGTCGGTGAGTGTAAAATCAAAGAAGTGCCCGACCCAGCACACCCAAAAAGCTGCACTCTGTCTCTGAATGTCCGCCTCGGTGCCGCGTGTACCTCGCGAGATTCCGGCGCGGTTCGGATGACGTCACCGTCTCCTCTCAGTGACTAGCAGCTTGAGTGTGGAGGGCAGTATCTCTTAGGCTCCTCCCTACGCGTTTCGTGACGGGGAACGTCACTTCGTCAGGGGATTGTGGAGCCTCTGCAATCAATTTTTTTTTTTTTTTTTTTTTTTTTTTTTTGTGCACTGCACTGTTTAATTCATTTGTGCACTGCACAGTCACATTTAGGTATAGCGCTTGTCACAGTATATTTTGTATTTTTATTAAAATGTGAGACAGCCTTAGATTTGAAAGAATTTAGACTGGTGGTGGATGTGAGAGTCTCTGGTAGGTTGTTCCAGTTTTGGGGTGCACGGTAAGAGAAGGAGGAGCGGCCGGATACTTTGTTGAGCCTTGGGACCATGAATAGTCTTTTGGAGTCAGATCTCAGGTGATAAGTGCTGCAAGTGGTAGGGGTGAGGAGCTTGTTCAGGTAGCTGGGTAGCTTGCCCATGAAGAATTTAAAGGCAAGACAGGAAAGGTGAACTTTGCGCCTAGACTAGTGTTGACCAATCTAGTTCTTTGAGCATTTTGCAGTGATGTGTGTTGTAGTTGCATTGGAGAACAAAACAACAAATTGAATTGTAGAGGGTGTCAAGTTTGCGAAGGTGGTTTTGAGGAGCCGATCCATATACTATGTCTCCATAGTCAATAATTGGCATTTTGGGCAGGATTGCATCTTTAACCCAGACCAATTGTATTAGAACTGTATGGAAAATAAATGATAACTGTCTGGTGCCACTGCGTACATCACATGCGTCTTGCATTGACCGACTTCAGTATCTCCTGTGCCTTGAGATGTAACGCTCTCAGTTTCCTTGCAATGGAGCAGTGCCCTCTCTGCCACGAGATGCGGCACACATTATTGCTTGTGGAGAAAATTGCTCAAGTCCCTGCCCACATGAATGAGAAAAAATGGCCTGGGAAAGCACAAAAACATTGTCAATAACAAGATTAGTATAATCAAAGGTTAATCCCAAGTATCCAGCATGAAATAACCTTTTGTAAAGAATGTAATCTAGTTTTCTTTCTTAAAACCCTTTTAGTGCTGGAGCTGCCTCGTCACCAGAGTGCCACTGTCCCTATACTTCAATAGCTCATTTAATTTGGCAGCCGCCCCAAACCTCATCACTTTATAAGGAAGCTCCTTGGGGGGTGGGGGGGTGTGCAGACAGCCTAATGAGGGAGCTCTGGTTGAGGGAGAGCCATGTGCATAAGGACCTCAGATGGCCCAGGAGCTGCTGCACTTTCCTTCTGCTGTACGCTATCTGGAACCGTGGGCCATTCAAAATCTTCAACGGTGCTGATAGCCATGTAGCATGGTGGTGGGAGTGCGATGGTTTGGGGCACTTATTGTGGATAACAAATGTTGAGAAAGTATCATGTGTTTGTGTCATTTTGTTTGATCAGGTTATCTTTATCTATTATTAGGACTTGGATTAAGATCTAATAATATTTTAGGTTTGAAATATGTGAAAATCCTAAGTGGTTCACAAACTTTTTCTCGCCACTATGTATGTATGCATGTATATGTAAAAAAGCACTCACATTTTAAAGCTGCAATCTACGCTGCTTGTTTTTGTTGGGAGGATATTGTTTAAGTTGCCTAACCTGGGGGGTCTCCTCAGGGTCGCTTTGTGCTGCCCTTACAGTACCTCTGGGGATGCCCCTGTTTCTTGAGATACTGGCAGTTTTCTCCACTGGGCAAGTTTCTATTTGGGACCCCATATTATCATACTCCAAAAGACTGTTCATGGTCCCAAGGCTCAACAAAGTATCCGGCCGCTCCTCCTTCTCTTACCGTGCACCCCAAAACTGGAACAACCTACCGGAGACTCTCGCATCCACCACCAGTTTAAGTTCTTTCAAAACTAAGGCTGTCTCACATTTTAATCTGGTCTGTAATTGTTACATAAGCCTATAATATACATCTTCTCTAACTGTGCATGCATTGTACTGTATAGAATGTATACCCTGTTCATTTCTGTAACTGTATTTGTAACCATGTATTTAATAATAATAGTAGCATGTTCTTGTATAGCGCTGCTAATTGTACGCAGCACTTTACAGAGACATTTTGCAGGCACAGGTCCCTGCCCCGTAGAGCTTAAAATCTATGTTTTTGGTGCAGGAGGCACAGGGAGATAAAGTGATTTACCCAAGGTCACAAGGAGCCGACACCGGGAATTGAACCAGGCTCCCCTGCAGCAAACTCAGTGTCAGTCAGTGTCTTTACTCACTGAGCCACTCCTTCTCACATAGTTGTCATATTAACTATGCCCAGGACATACTTGAAAACGAGAGGTAACTCTCAATGTATTACTTCCTGGTAAAACATTTTTATAGATAAATAAATCTGGGGCACAGGGTTTACATGGCCATCTGAGGACACCCTGGTTCAAGTACATTCAAAGAAAACTCCCGTCATTAGTGATCTTTGGTCCTAGGAGAGACTGAACCTTTAAATACTTGTAGGCTCCACACAACTGGATAATCCCTTTAGCTGTTATGGCCCCTGCATTAAAGACAAATTACCCATTTCGGATTAAGTTTTTATCCTGCCTACCTAATGTAAAGTATATTTAGACACACAAACATATGTTGTGTGTATGATACTATACGGACATGGAGCATGGAGAAGTATAGCAATGTGGTTTTAAAACATTGTACCAAAACAGATAATATTAACTATACAGTATCTGGAATATCTTCTGATATTTTGGTTCATTATGCTTCCAGATACCATAATAGACCATCTTGACAACATGTTTAATAAATGTCCAGTTTGCTTGGAGCAGGGGTGGCCAACTCCAGTCCTCAAGGGCCACCAACAAGACAGGTTTCAAGGATACTCCTGCTTCAGCACAGGTGGCTCAGTGCTGAAGCAAGGATATCCTTAAAACCTGACCTGTTGTTGGCCCTTGAGGACTGGAGTTGGTTACCTCTGACTGAGAGAGAAGCTCTCATGGAACTGTATTTTGACTGGTATTCTAAAGCCATACTGTACCTTGGCTATAAAGCTTGCAAATGAAATTAGGAGTTACTAAATTCTTATACTTGTTTTTTTTTGTTTTTTTCTTCTTACTGTTGAGTGAAACACCAAAAGTCAGGCTGCTAATTAATGTTCAGTTTCCAGTTACTGCTATTCTTTAGTGTGCACTGTAAACATGTTCTGATTGAAAAGGTTTGTTTAGAGACCTCCAGGGTGTAGCAAGAAAGAAATAATGAACTGGTGACATGCTCAGTTAACAAGTAGTCCACCACTGTATATTATGCATCGTGTTGCTACATACATTCTTTTGCCTACTGAATTCTTTACTTTGATCATTTCAGGGCTCATGGCAAGTGGGAAAACAAAAAAAAAATGTGGGCGCATTCAGTCTTAACAAACATGTTACAGACTTGCTGGTTACAACAAATTCAGACATTACGTATAAATTCTCATCTTTATGTATGCGTGAGGCACGAGCTTTGTGCAAGCATGACCACCTATGCACAAGAAAATGACCATATAAGGGAAATCCTTCCACAAGGGAAACTGTGGTAGCGTGTGTAGTTGTAATGTGGTTTATAGCAATGGTCCATTTAACTCCTTCTGTGATTTAAAACTTCCCTAGAATCACAGCTTTACGCTACAAATTGTCAGTTCCTCAAAACCCTTAATTATATTGTATCTTGTTTGCAACCAGCAAACAGGTGCCTTTAATTTCACCTGGTGTCACGTACTTTTATATATGATGTTTTTTGGAGTCTTAAATCAAGTACATTGCTGTATTTTTTGTTTTTGTATTTTTTTTGGATGGTGCGCTGGTTGCTGCCATTTTTATGCAATGTCATTTCTGATATACTGTATCTGTTTATAAATTTATAGGCTCGTGACAACTTTATATATTTGTATATTTTCTGTCCTCCTCCCCTCCCCATAATAGTTCGGAGGCACCTGCTTCTTGAAAAGACTTCCCTAATAATTAGGCATTATGGGTTCCTGTAGCTGACCTGCCCTCAAACCTTTTTTTGAGCAGGGTCACCCCTGGAAGGATTTTTAAAATCTCGGGATACCTCTGCTCTTCAACCCTCACTCATTCCACTCCTCGCGTACACGCAACACGCCCTCCTATTCACACCCATCCGCCCTGTTTTTACACACTCCACAATCACCGTCGCGCATCATATTCTTTAACGCCACACATTTATCCTCACACAGGTCACACCCTCTTTCTTAATCATAAACCCCATATTCACCCCCCTTCTCATACACTTTACAGCTTTCACCACGCTCACTCCTTTGCCCCTCCCACATACCTCAGGCATGTCAGCTGCTCAGCGGGTGCATCCCATGCTGCCTGGAGATGGACAAGCTCCTCTCTCGCCTCAGTGCTGGGCTGAGAGAGATGAAGGGGATCACAGCCTTTACATCCCCAGGCCGCGCGGGACGTGCACACGGAGCAGCCAGCAGAGTTTTTACCCTGGGGCCATGGCACCCTTGGCAGTGGGTTGCGGCACTCTGGTTGAGAAACACTGCTGTAGATAATAGCATGATGTATGAAGCATCTAAGTAAACCTTTAACTTATTTAATAATACAGAAGTTAAATAGTGTCAGACATTTTAGTATTAAAAAAAATTAGTTGTCAGTTTCCCACAAAACTAAATGGAAGTCATAGTTTTTGTTTTTTTCTGTCCGTTTTCCCTTTTATTCAGTACTAATGTTATGCACATCAGATGTGGCATTGTGTTTAATGCAAACATTCCGAGGGTCTGAGACACCTCATGTCTAAAAGCTATTTCCCTTTGTGCTACACATCTTTCAACTATTATTATTATTATTATTATTATTATTATTATTATTACTGTGGTCAAGATTTCCCAAACATTGGCCATTATTTACCATCAGACGCCTATCCAACTAAATGTGCAAGAAGGTGTCGTCTTGAGGTAAAAGGTGTCAAATAGAGTAGCACCCCTTAGTAGTTATGGCCTTTTATGGGGCCTCCCTTGCTTGGAGAGATTTTCTTTTAGCTTTTTACATGTGTAGCAAGACTTGGTGTCTCCAGAGCCACGGCTGGAGAAAGCTTAAAAGTCGAGTCTCCGGAGATGGTGCTGCCACGGTCGCACTGCAGGGGGCCTCACCAGCTACTGAAAACAGTACATCTCTCTTCATCTGTAGTTCTCTCTAATCGGTGCATCGCTCTGTCATGTTGATGTGCTTTTACTCTGCCATGCTAAAGAGTTACTTTCATTGTCAGTGTTATGGGCAGCAAATGGAACAGCAACAACCACTGACTGGAAGGCGGAACGTTAAAACTGTGTAACCATTTCCCCTGGGAGCCGACATAAAAATGACGCTAGGTACTAAAACACCCATGCCACCTGGCCAAAGCCTGCAGGTAGAAGACCCATTGTTTAATGAATACATAAATGTATTCAGTTGTTGGCCAAATAAAATTGTAGTGGTAAAAATACATTATTGCCTGTTTGCTAAAAGGCACAAGACATTGAACGACATTCATGGATCAGTTTTGAAATGATTTGCACAATGTTATACCACAAATGAAATATCACAAGAGAAGCTGCACACCATGAAAAACAATCAAAATACTTGCTGATACCGGTGCTCCTGGTTCAGGGACATCTGCCTGGAACATCCAAGATTGGAGAAAGTAGAAAGATCCAGGGCAACTTTGGATTTCTTTAGAAAAATGTATTCAGCACAAAAACACAACGTTTCATCCCTCCTAGGGGACTTTATCAAGTGACTGGCCCTAGGAGGGGTGAAACGTTGTGTTTTTGTGCGGAATACATTTTTCTAAAGAAATCCGAAGTTGCCCTATACCACAAATGAAGACACTAAAACGATGTCCATTTTATTTCTGGGAATAAAATGTGGGATTGTAAATGAAAAAGCTGAACTCCTGTTGCATTCAGGTTCCATCAGAATCGGAATATTGGCATTAATGTTAAGACAGTGTTCAACTTTGAAGTTCTCTACAGGTCATGTGATTAGTTTCTGTCAGTATTACAGCAATGTAGCTGCATAGTTTCATCGTGAAATCAGTCCACAAATCTTTCACTCCTTTAACTCGACATGCCACACAAGAATAATGACATTAGAATGTTATCTCATTGTTTTGAGCCCCCACGCTTAATATTTTACATACTATACTTTCTGAAATATGTTGGACTAAAATAGCCAGGGCATTCCAGCCCCATATATTATTTAAAAAAAATACTCAAAAGTTTTTATTGCTACATTTTACAACATTTACTGAAATAAAAAACATACAAAACAATACAATGGTATTGGGGAAATGACAGAAATAATGATGGGGTGGAAATCAAAAAGGGGGGCACATTCATTTGCATACAGTGGTATTTACGTGTCCATTCTAACACGTACTTGTAGGGCCAACTCATCCAGGGCAATTAGTTTCTAAAGCAAGAGTTACAAATGGGCTTTTGATTTGTCCCCTGGGGGCTCGACACCCCAAATGCCTTCTTCAGAGAATTGTGTTCTGGTAGAGGCCTGGGATAGCTGTGTGTGCAATCCATGGTTGCCATACTCAGAAATGTGGGCATATGAGTAAGAGTCGTTAATTAGACATGTCAATTTCTCCATCAGGCAGATGAACCAGTTTCTGTTTCTAATTTTAGCTATGGTGGGTATGTCTTTCTGTATCCAGAGGGCTGCTATTTCTATCCTGGTTGCTATTGCCACGTTCGAGATAAGTTTATTTTCCGCTCTGGATAGGCCGATTATGGGTCTGCTAAGTAAGAACATCAATGGATCTAAGGGGATATCTAGAAGTAATATTCTCTGTATCCATTGTTTAATTCTACCCCAGAGATTTGCTATCCTCGGGCATAACCTCTTTGAATTTTATTGAGTTTTCAGGCGAGGGGAGGAACAAAAATCAAAAACGGGTTAGAGTGGGGTTATACATATAGCCATGCATAATAATGGTATATTACTTTCCTCTCTGTTGGCAGTAAGTCCTGGTAAGTACAGGTATGCCAGCAGTAGTTATGGAGGTTTTCCCTCACACCATGGTGAGGTGCCCTATGTATGGAGGGGAGTGGCTGTATGCTCTGAGTCTCTGGATAGTGACATCAGGGATGCGCCTGCCTCCTGAAGTATATAAGGCACAACACAGTTAGTTATAGTGTGTTCCAGCAGCTGTGGAAAGTTGTTGGGAAGTTGTAGTTTCCTGCATAAGGGATTGTAGGAACACTTTGTGACCCTAGTGAAGTAACTAGCGGTCCAGGTTGACCAATCAGCCTGTCTAAGCCACTCTGTGTCCAGGGACCTGGCGCAGAGAGGATCTCCCTAGGAGAAGAGGGAATCCCACTTCAATTCGGGAGGGCGTACCTGGCAAAGGGACAGCATGGAGAGATGTGCGGCTAGAGCCGGCAGCTGCATGGGGCAGTCTGCTACATCACCGTCTACAATAAAGATGACCTTGTTAACGATACCCCCACTGTGTGAGTGTGAAATTACTCAGCAGTGGATGGCACCACCAAGAAGGAGTTCCTCATCAGGACCATCTCCCTGCGGATGCACAGACCCTGATGAGGTGGAGGCGCTGCACATGATGTAAGTTGAACTCGCACCCACTACCTCAGCTACCTGTCCTGATGACATCCCTGAAGACCATCACGCGGGAGACTCAGGAGTCCTGTTGCCTACAGGTGCACCACCAAACACTAACACGTAATGGGGGTTGTTTATTAGAGTACCCGGGCCAATGTGAGATTGGGGGGGGGGGGGAAACCCGTTACATACATAACATGGATAAATTATTGGGTTAAAACCTGGATACTATATAGTAAGATAGTTTGTACAGGGATTTTATGCATTTGATTAATGCGTAGAGGTCCTGTCTGATACGACTTTTGGCTGAACATACGATGTCCTTGGGTGAACAGATATATTTCTTTTTTTCTTGCCTGAAGCAAATAAATCCATTGACGCAACTGCAGCGGTTCGGGGTTGTTTTCCACTGAAAATCCACATTGACTACAATGAGGATTTTCATCTGAAATTGGCCTGAACAGCCACATCGGACTATATCAAATAAAACCCTGACGTATTCCCTGCTATTTTGATCTCTTTTGCGGAAGGACTTGGATTACCATGGCCCCTAAATCCACGTGGAATGCTATTTACTTCCCTGCTTATTACAGTTTGCTGAGTTCATCCCACTTCTGCTGTAAGCACATTGCTCTTAATACCCTTCCCCATAAATGTGATCACACGCTGCACACCTCATTTCACCCCCAGGTTGTGGTCCCATTTCTGACGGAATTATTCCATGCAGCTTTTGTTCTTGTTTGGGAAACCGCAGGCTACGCAGCTTGACACGTGGGTCCAGGAACTATTTCTTCCATAATACAGAGAGATGGTCTAATTAGTGGTTTAATAAATAACTTGGGTTTAAACCTAAATACTTTTTAGATTACTTTTTAATAAAAATTATAAAAAAAAATCTAATAAAGGATGTACTTTGTATGGCAGCAATCTCATGACTCGCTAATCTACTGCCTGGATCATGAAACCCCTATGAAAGGATTGCACAGTATTTTTAAATATGACTTCAGTGTTAAACGCAGCATGTGCACTGTAAAGATTGGCTCTGAAAAAGAATAGCAAAATGACACAAAAGCTACACTACACAAAGATAGTTGTGTATTTCTGGAAAATATTTCAATTGTTTTTCAAATTGTGCTATAGCAGCAATCCTGCCAGAAGCCTAGGAGTTTAAATCCTATCATGTTGATGTCTCATTTTTTTCTTCTTCTAATGTGTGCGATTTACCATGGAAACCTTTAGACTGCAGTGGGCTCTGAAGAGAGCTCCATTTTAAACGCTTGTCTCCTGAACGAAGCATTCGATTTAAAAAAAATTAAGCTTGCATTGGAACGTGCAAGAAGATATCGCTTAAAGTAAATGAAACCATTTAAATGTGAAAAACCCGTGGGTTGCTGCTTTAACAGATAGAATAAATGTGTGCCATTAACCACTCAAATTTGTATCATGAAAACACTAAAGGTTCTTTTTTTTTTTTTGCAGCATAAATGCCCCCAGTTGAGAAGGATTTATAAAATGTTATTTAGTACAGTAATTAACTTAAAATGTCTAAATATGAAATTACATATGAATCTGGGTTTATTATAATCTTCTATATAACATCAGGTTTTCATAAGCCTCCCGTTTGCTGCCCACATGTGCCTGGAAACCAAATCACTACAGAGAAGGGATTACTTTTAGATTACTCTGAAATATGCATTGTTTGAAATGGCCTCTGGTGACCAGCTTTCATGAATGGCTGATTTTGACTTTAGGGGCAAATCATCTGGTTTAATTATATGAGCCTACTTTGTATGAGAAGTGCATTTCTAGTGCGAGATGAAATCTGGAGTTCAAAAACAAAGTAAGTAAGAGCAGGAAAAACACGTGAAAAATGCTGGTTTTTATATAAATATTTTACAAGCCACAGATTAGGATAAACCATTTTAAAGCCACAGACCACGCTTATTTCTTAATTTTGTTTTCTTCAAGTATCTGTATTGGGGGATCCTGTAGAGCTGATCTGCTTCTCTACTGACCTTCGGGACCCATCTGTTCGGAAGATATTTGTAGGTTTTTTTTTGTGCCGATGTGACCTGCAAGGTCACCTATAGAAAATCGCATTGTTACCTCCCAGTGATGTCATAGCATTCTATTGCTGACAGACCTGGGCTGTATCCGGCGGCCATATTTTGTCCACCGGGCAAGTATTTCAGGAACCTCAAAAAAACTAAATAAAAAAAAATAAAAAAACATGCGTACTGCTGTTTTGTATAAATACATCAACTACTAAACTCTATATTGATTTATTTTGTAAAGAGGGAGACCTGTTCAGTAATTCATATTATGGAAGATGTATAACATTTTCCTATTACGTTAATAGCCCAGTAAGAGTCAGTCAGTGAGTTACACATAATGAGAGTATAACTACTTCAAGGACCACATGATGACTTGAGCTCTTGTGGAAGCAGGGCTGGCTTGATGGCGGTTCCATCAGTGCAATCGCACCGACCCGCACTTGCAGAGGCCCCGCGCGCTGACCCCAAAACAATTACGCTGATTACCGGGGGAATTTGAGGGGCCTCTAACTCCTACTTTCTATCCAGCTTCTTCTCTCTCGCATCTCCTCCTCATCTCTGCGGCGTCACGTTGCATGACAACGTGACGCTATGACATATGACGCAGCGATGTCGCTGAGAGGATGCCTGAGCAGGTAAGAGGCCCCGCGCTCTCCCTCCGGCACGGAGCCCGGCTAAATTCCAAGCCGGCCGTGTGTGGATCTACTGTACAAAAAGCTGGTCATTTAATTTGCAGTGAAGTGTGATCGGCCGAAAACAGCTATTCAAGTAAATTAGAGTTTTCAGCTCTTAACATTGCAGTTGGTCACATAGATGCATTTGCATTGCCACTGAAGGCTAGTGTAAAAGCAGTTTCACTGCACAGTTCTACTTGGCAAAATAGGATTATCTTTTGAAAGTATACTAATGATGTTAAAAGTTTATAGTATGTAATGTCTGGTCCTGGGCAATGCACAAGGAGAGTATTTATTTCAGGAACCTATGCAGAATGGCTGATCACCGTTTTCTCAGCAAGACACAATGGCTCAGATTTGCTAACTGGTGCTAGGTCATAAGACACCTTACAGACTTCATATTGCCAAATCAAGTGAATGGACATTCAGGTGTCTTCCAGCACTGTAAAGTGTCTTATGGAATAGCACTACTTTATAAACATGGGTCAATGTATCATGCCTAATCCAATATTTACACAACTATACCGTACACGTGCACTCAATTAATTTAAAGCCAGAATACTGGCGAGTGCTAAAACTCTGATGTAATCTATTTGTATGAAAGAGAGTGTCACTCCAGAAGGATTTTCAAGCAGTCTTTAATTTATTCAATAGCCTATGTTGCTGTCCAGTGTAGTGTACCTTTCTCAAGGTGAACATACAGTTCAGTATTGCCTAAATATATACTCCATTTATTCCCCCACCCCGGAGATTACACAGATTAATTACATAAGTGTAACCCTCGAATCGAATTGACTATATACATATCTGTGCTCAGTCTCTCATACCTGTTCAGGGTCCTGGGTCGGTGTAGGCAGGGTGTGGATAGAAAGAATAATGATAGGCGCCAGGAACTTTTATAGTACAAAAACAATTTATAGTACAACATCCATTCATAAGGCTTGCCATACAAGGACAGACATCACATTAGACATATCAACTGGTGCCAAATCATAAAGTTACTCTGTGCTTCTTCCCCTGGTAGCTCACACTCCTGCACTGGGAAGGTACTTATGCTTGTTTCCCCTAGTATTGGTTACATTGGTTAGATTGGCAATCTTCTGCACAAAAACTCTTAAAACTAAGAAGGAAACACTGCATTATTATTGATAAATGTTAGTCAAGCAGGGTAATGAAAATAACTCTGCTGTTCAAAACACAATGGTAACATAACATGGTTAAATCTAGTTTTCTAATAACATTTTTAACCTTATGCTTTCAGTCAACACTTTCCTTGCAAGCCTCAATTTCCAGATACTCCTAATTTTTGTTTCCCCTAATCAGATAAGGTTAGTAGGAGTCTTTGTCCAAATGCAAAATAACAATGAAGGAACACATATTTAGCTTTGAAAACTCAACTGGTTTCCTTTACAAGAAATATTGTATTGCCAACAAATGCAACATTAAAAGAAAATATAAACTTCTGTGAGGCCATAGAGTTATCATTTTCAGCTTAAATCATGTGTCCTTAAACTTGCAAAATGCTGCATCTGATCAATGTGCAGCACTTTGCAAACAGAAATTGGATTTGTTTAAAAGCAGCCATCTGCACAGATCACTTTTTTTTCTTTAAAGGAGCTTTCCCCCCTAACCTCTGTTTTGTTTTTTACTGGAGAACTGGGGGTTCCTCCAGAGCTGAACGTGCTATTTTCAGCTTTGGGGATCCCCTGGTTCCCAAGATACTGGTGAAGTTACAGGTATAACTTCCTGGTTATTATAGAGGATTTATAGAGACAATCCAAATATATATATTTTGTTTTAATATATGCTGCCTTTGATTACCTTTTATTGAAAACAAATGACCTAAGCTGCCGGTCGATTTGTTCTCCTGTAATCGATCAGCAAAGTCCCTACTTCGCAGAGTTCACTAAATGGTTGCCTTTCAGTTTCAATTAATCCTTCAGTCTGTGTAGCTCAGAAGCTACAATGTATTCTTCTGTTACTAAGAATAAATTAGTACTTCAGTACTAATAGATTACAGCAGGGCCCCGGGTATACGGCGGGTTCCGTTCCAGAGGCCCGCCGTATAGTGAAAATTGCCGGAAAGCGGATCCGGCGATTTTCACTTCCGCGCATGCGCAAACCGGCATCTTTGCCGTTCTGCGCATGTGCAACCTATGGTATGCGCGCGCAGGCTGCGCATGCGCGCCGGGCGCACCCGCCCGTTCTACACATGCGCGATTTACAAACCAACATGGCGGCCCCCTTCTCGGTGCCGCCGTATCAGCGGATCGCCGAGAAGAGAAGCGGGGCCCTGCTGTACTAAGGTATCATTATCTATTGTTACAGTTTTCAGCTCAAACTGCTGGGAATATTGGCAACAAATTATTTCAAACAGGAAAGTGTTGCAAAGATCTTGCACTGCTGGGGATGTGTGCTAAAACCTGCTAAAGAGATCAAAAGATGCTCAGTATATTAAAACTCATTAAAAATGGCATTAAGAGTTGAATAAAAAAAATGTAGTAAGTATTATGTAATACTACAGGACCGATTTTTTTCTTTTTTTAAACACACGTAGGACACTGCATGGATTGCTCCTTTAAATGGCCATCCAATAGGAAGCCACTACCAATGATGTTGGAGCTTCCTGTTGGTCTGAGATTTGGCAGCTATTTTGTTTCCCTGAGGGAGATTTAAACCTGGTAACATCACCTGTAAGTATCTCGGGAACCAGCGGTGGGGCCCCCATTGCTTTAAATAGTGGTGTTTGGCTCAAGGGACCCCACAGGTTCCCGCTCTTAAGAAATATGGGAGGAGGGCAAAGGAAAATGAGTCAGCAACTGCTCCTTTTCAGAGACCTCTTCTGACCCTTTCCAATGCAGTTTTTATTATTCAAAGTGGATGCTTTGTTTAGGAGAGAAGTGTTTTTGAAATATGAACGTGTCCAGAAGGTTAAAAAGAGGCTCTCCCAGATCCCATTGCTGTCTAGCCTCAGAAGCTAGAGATGAAGAAAATCCATGTTTTTAACACTAGAAATACATTTAAAAAAACGAAGGGAAAAAAAACAGGACATCCTTAGGGGGTCAAAATACTAACATTGTATGAGTTAAATGACTGCTTCTATTCAAATCTGGGTGATGTGGTCTCCAATTTCCTTATGGATCTACCAGTTAGAGAGATTGCATGTATAACCCCCACTGAGCTATTTGAAGAGAAACGTGCCCCAGGACAACACTAGCAACAGGATGCAAATGAATACAAAGGGAGTGAAAGACCTGAATTACCAATGAAGTGTAATCTAGATATGTTGTGTTGCTTGCTAAATGGGCTGGGAATGGGTCTGTTAACTCATTTAGAATGACTTATGAGCTATTTGAAGCATAAGATCATTGTGTACTTGCTGAGCCCAGTAATAAAAATCCCAAATACATATTTTGCCTGGAACAGGCTGTAGATGCCCGGCCTAACTTAAGTGGGACCAGCTGGAGGCACGTTAGAAATGCCTACTGCTATTTCGGATACTAACCACGCAGATTCACATTTGGCAATAAACCACAGTAATGCATGGATCTCCCTGTCTCACCTGTCACAAGTGGTCGACTAATCTGTTCTTTCACTCAAATTGCTCTGCAAATAAATATGGTTTATAAACCTAAAAGGCAGTACCCCCCCTTATTTTACCCTGGATCATCCACTTATAGCCACTGACAGAGGCAGGATATTGGGACAATTTGATATGCTTTGCTATCAACAGTTCATATGTGTGCCTGTTGTACTGTGTTTGTTTGTGTGTTTTATGGAGAAAGCCTGGGTATTAGAATAATTTACATGGGAATCCAAGCACATGGGCTTGAGGGCCCAATTAATCATTGTAAGCATGCCACATCCACTTGGTGCCTTAATTAAGATTGGCTTTTACTGTGATGCTTTCCTTTACCGTTGAACTGGTGACACTTTGTAGTAACTTTTACTGTAAAGAAGTACTTTGTAAAATATGAATGTGAACTTTGTTGCATTATAATATTTTTATTTACACCCCATTGAACTACAGCAGAATACTATAGCACAATAAACTGAACTCAATAAATCCTAAACATAACTGAGTCAAATCGGTAGGAGCGCAGGGCATGATCTCCCCCAAGAAAACACGTGCCAGAACCCATGAACTTAGTAGCTCCGTCCAATAGCACTCAATGGGTTAAGGGCAAAGAGTTGAAAAGTAATTACATTGTATGTGCGTACTTCAAATCCTATGCTTTGCAACCAAGATTAGTGAATTAATTTTTACAGGGGATAGGGAAGGACCTGCTCGTTTCTGGCTTAGTATACAGTTACTGTACTCCCCGTGCCTTCTGCCTGCAGACTGGAAATCCCACAGGAAATTGAATTGGGATTTGTTTCTGTTATGTTGGATGTTCTCAAGGTGATCCTTAATCCCTTGTGGACTAGTAGATCCCACCTTTTCACTCATGTCCACAATTTTGTCTGTAACATTTCACATTTATATTGTCTGCCATTGCTGCGATGTGATATCGTTTTTAACCATATAGGGCAGACTTGGTTCCAAGATGTGAAAGGAAAGACCATATTGTTTTGCTAGAAACCTAGTCCTACACAACAAAAAGATATAAAAGAGGTGAGCTAACACTTAAAGCCCTGCAAAGTTTAGCTTACCATGCTTGTTACCTTTTTGAAAAATTGTTTTTTGAGATATATATATATATATATATATATATATATATATATATATATCGAATGCACGCTGACGTAACACATTACACATCACAGCCGTTATCTACATTTGCTCCCAAATAGAGATGTACAAATCTCTTAAAATGTTGTTGGGGGTAAATATAGCTTTTTCAAGGCATGTCAATTTTGCCAATTTGTCATAAGGGCACCACTATTTTGCCTGAACACATTTTCGAGAAATTTTACTAAAAGAAAGAACAAATTTTGGGGGGCTTGCGAACTTGAGCAATAATGGTGTATATCTCTGGTCCTCTGGGACTGTACCTCACATTTCTTGTTGACTACATGCAGCTTCTGGCGGCCAGTTTAATAGCTGTGGTATAGGGTTTTAGCATTTTTAGTTATTGAGAATGTTTAGTAGCATAATTTCTCATTCAGTTGATGATGTATATGATTTTGTTGGCTCTCACCAATTATTCAGAGCAAACATTGCATCCTTGTCTCCATCAAGCCCCACATTCTGTCTGCTTTCCTCTCTTTTCCCATTGGAGCCGGAAGCCGGGCAGCAAGCGAATGACAAATGTGAAAAGGTCACGAGGGAATAAAGGATTGTCTGTATGAAAATGGAGGCAGTTTCTTGGAATTGTATAATGCTCAACTTTGCAGCAACCTCAGTGGAATCTTGAGCAAAAATAACTTAACCCCTTTTTGCATACTGGTAACAGGAATGAACACAGTCCCGCTTAGGGCCAAAGGGAATTAATGGCAATGATAGGTTTAATAGTTTAAAAGTAAATTATTAACCACCTTTTCTAATGTTTTTTTTTATTTTTAATTTGGTTTAAAAAAAATTAAACACTTTTTAATTAATTTATTTTTAATACTTATACTTGATTTGTAATTATAATAATATTAATCAGTGTTCGACAAACCTATACATTTGCTCGCCCCGGGCGAGTGGATTTAACATTGTGGCGAGCTCCTATTGGCCCAAGCAGCACACGTTTGGTACTAGGTGGTGAGTAGATTTTTTTTGTTGGGCGAGTAGATTTTTTGGTGATTTGTCGACCACTGATAATAATAATAAATTAAAAAAACACCCCATGATTTAATATTTCAACCCAGTTTGAAGTTTTTGGTGCTAGCAATAATCAAGCCAGAAAAACGATATTCGTAAAGAATTTTTTTTTTTACAGCATTCAAACTGTGGGGGTCCTCCATCGCTGAAGCACTACAGGACCCTGCGATTCCCTAGATACTGGTGAAGTTACCAGTGTTTCTTGAGGGGGTTTAAATGTCTGTCCAGTAGGAAAACTTCATAGTTAAAATTTTACTTGCTTTAGCTTCAAAGGTCCCCCCGGTTTCAATACTGGATTGCTGCTTTAACCCTCTTTCCGTGCAACAAGACATATCCTCATAAAGGCCGGCACTCGATGGGTACGCCATGCTCGAAATGCTCTTTTACTAGAGGAACATACAATGGAGCCATGTGATCTGTGATCAGATGATGCCAGTCATCCAGCACCCAAAGGGCTAATAATAAATCTAGGCAAATCATATGGGGTTTTTTTCCAGAAGTATCCATGGCTTATTGATCTGTTCCCACAGGCATTCACCTATCTCCAAAGTTCTAACACTTTGTAGGAACTTTCCATATGCTCTGACACCAGGGGCAGGCATTAAATGTCCATGGGGTGGGGGGAACTCTATACCCAAGAGACTTACTGAGGGGAAATGTCCACTCAAGTTAAAAAAAATCGGAGCTCCCCCTAACCCCCAATGCAAAACCCGGTGACCAAACTCTCTTAACTACCCAGGTCCTGAGACACTTCCCAAATTTTAGCTCCAGCCTCCACAGTTTCAGCCATAAAAAGTTTTATAAGCCACAGGAGAAACAAACATAGCGGCCCCTCAACAAGGGTCCTGGGGCCCAGAACTCTAGACCTGACAGGGTTATCGAGCAGGGGGGTACAGAGTGGGGTTTCTGCCGTTGAATGGGGGGACGGCGTGCAGACCAGAGTTGTTGAGCAGAGAGGAGGTGCATGCCGGCGGGAAGTTGGGCAGGCACCTTCATTAACTCTGTATTTATAGGCCGATGCCCCCCCTTTTAGTTTCAAAAAGAGGCACTGTTCTAGTAGCCGGAATTGGTCTTAGGGAAATGTAGATTTGTTGGAGGTTCAATACTTAAATACATATGGAAGATGCTCTTAAACAGGCCACATCCGCTATGACAACTGTTGGGTTATTCGGGACCACAGCAGGACTATTTGATAAGCAACGACATCAGGCAGCACTCAAGAGGTTAAACATATTGCCAGTAATTCAATATGATCCTATATTGGGCTGCACCTTAATCCCTTTATTGAAAGGGGAGCCTGCGGTGAAGTGGCAGTCAAAGGGCTGCAAGAACCATTATCTCAAGATTGCTTCTTCACATCATAGCATTTGAAATGTAATAGTATACTGAAAGTGCTGTATATTTAGGGAACACAATAGCAAGGGTGTTATCCTGGACGTCTCTACCTTTTAATGATGGCGACACCTAGTTTTTGCAGTTAGTGTGGGATGGTGTGAATTTTATAAATGCTGAGGTGTAATTGTCAGGAACTTGCAGTTTCATCCCGTGGAGGGGGGGAGGTTAGTCAAACACTTGGCAGCCAATGTTTGTTCAATGCAGTCAGGATGACTGCACTTTCTGGGTCAACATTGTCTGAATACTTTGCTATATAGCACAAATGGTGTAGAAAACGTATCATTCAGCCTCGCTTCTCTCATCCCGAGTCTTTGAGGTGAGTTGAACTCTTTGCTTATTCCTGTGAGTAAAATATGCTTTTATTTTTTACCCTCGTGGAATGTAACATCAGATCTATTTGAAGTGACATATTGGTTCCTTTGTGCAACTTTGTAATGTTTTCTAGTTTTGCAATATAATATTAATATTAATTTCTAGACCGCAGAGCAGTTAAAGCAGCTTTGGTCTGCATATAAAGTGACCAGCATGTACCTATTTCACAATGAGAGCGCTGCTCTGAGCTAAATTGTTTATAGTAATGAAAATGTGTGCTTGCAGACAGAAATGTGCAAATATTTTCAAAATGCATTTACGATATTTCTCTTAATTTTTATATTTTGTCAGTCAAATTCGCTTTTTCTCAAAAAATGTAGTGATCAAATGCAATTTTATTTCACATTTTTGTAAGATTTAATGCGAAACCTGAAGTATATAAACTGTCACATGCAATTTGTGGGTAGAAGAGAGAGAGAGAGAGAGAGAGAGAGAGAGAGAGAGAGAGAGAGAGAGAGAGAGAGAGAGAGAGAGAGAGAGAGAGAGAGAGAGAGAGAGAGAGAGAGAGAGAGAGAGAGAGAGAGAGAGAGAGAGAGAGAGAGAGAGAGAGAGAGAGAGAGAGGGAGAGAGAGGGAGAGAGGGAGAGAGGGAGAGAGGGAGAGAGGGAGAGAGGGGAGAGAGGGAGAGAGGGAGAGAGGGAGAGAGGGAGAGAGGGAGAGAGGGAGAGTAGGGAGAGAGGGAGAGAGGGAGAGAGGGAGAGAGGGAGAGAGGGAGAGAGGGAGAGAGGGAGAGAGGGAGAGAGAATATGGTTGGAGTTGCAGTATATGTAAAAAAAGTATTTGACTACTTTACAGATGGTTATTTAGGCAGTTGCTGTAGCTACTTATCATTCTGGTTCTATTCTTCTAGTTTTTTATATTTTACATTTATAGTTTTATATATTTATTTTATACAAAATGTTTTGCCTGGAAGGTATGTACTCTACTAAATGGTCTGTCTCGTCTCTATTGGGAAGAGACAGCCCATTTAGTAGAGCAGGGGTGCCAAACTGGGGTCGGGAGATTTTTCTGGAGGGGGGGCGCGGCGCTTGCAGAGGCCCCCCGCTCTTCCCCCGGCATTTAATTTAAATGCCTTGGGGAATCGCGGGAGGCCTCTGCAACCTCAACTTACCTTGATTCTGCTGGCTTCGGGCTCGTCTCCATGTTAATGCGGCATCACATGACGCCATGGGGTTACGTGAAGTCACATGACCCCGCGGCATCATTTGACGCTGCACCAAGGTAAGGGGAGGGCGCGAGCACTGGGGGGAGGCAAGGCAGGGGGGCGCAGCTCCAAATGTTTGCGCTCCCCTGTAGTAGACTTAGGTGAAAATGTTGCACATCCCTAAAGGAGGAAGAGCCTTTCCTGTCCCTGCTTTAGCATAAAGCAAGGAATGCGAGCCACAAACCACCATGTCCAGTACTGCAACTAGTAAGATCACTCCCACCGCATCAGAAGGGGGAAGGGGCTCACCAACTAATTTCCATAAACCCAGCCAGCAGTAGTGCCTTCAGTCTGCTACAGCTGTTATTGTTGGAGGAGTAACAGATACTCACTTTATTAGAACCAGTGTATGCGTATGGGTTGTAGCCAGGGAATGAGACCAAGGCTACGCTTATAGTGATGGAGACGCGGCGGTCGCTGGAAAATCAAATAGAGATGACTTACCGCGACCGCTCCATCGTTGTCGCGCTTACTATAAGCGCATGCGACGGCGGCAATGTATTTGTTTTTTTCGCAACGTTGCGTCGCTGTCGCCGGCACTATAAGCGCAGCCTAAGAGGTGGCAACTAAAAGGGGCTCAGAAGTGACTTAGTCTGGTGCCGAGATAGTTGGTGCTGCTGCTGCTGATACAGTAGTATGGTGTTCGTTGAAGATGAGGAGGAAGACACACAGGTGTAGTCCAGGTCAGGGACCAGGTCAGGCCAGTAGAGCAATAGTGGTCATCATAGACATGGCTTAGATGAGAAGGATGATGATGTTGGGAGATCGGAGGAGATATAGAATGGGGAAGGAAACCAGCAGCATCTCCAGTGCCTCTCCCGTAAGAACCGAGGGCCCAATCATTTTCTCACTAGACCATTCTGTCAAACAAAATACTGTTTTGCACAGAGTAAAAGTAAAAGGAGTATGTCCTTGGTTACACTCTCTGACCCTTGTGAAACACTTAGAAGGACATATACTCAACAATGCAAAGCACTGTACCAACATGGATATTCTGCCTGTGGCTGACAATGCTTTATGACTGCTGACTTCCTGGAGCCCCTACAAAATACTAACAATTAACATTTTTATTTTAAATGACCCCACTGGCAAGTTAGCAATTGGCCTTGATGGTGGTGGTGGACACTAGTGAATGGGGTGGTAATATGACACTGGTAATAGCTCAGTCAGTCTCTGACTCTGACATTTCCCTCTGAAGTATGTCTGACCGTACACTTGCGCACCCAGAGGATTAGGCATGGTCATATTATAAAATTACAACTTCAACTGTTTTACGTTCTGTGGCCTGCTCCTGGGGCTACCAGTGCAATGCACTCTTAATGATGATTTATTTCTAAAATGTTTTACCAGGAAATAAATTGAGTTAGCGCTCGAGTTATGATGACAATACATAGGTACATGAAACAGAGGTTATGCATTCATTTACAGACATTTCATGGATAGTTAGAGATAATATATGATTATGGGTGTATGTAACAGTTACAGACAAGGTTAAAATGTAAGACTGCTCAACTCTTGAAATTACTTATACTGCGGCGGCTGTTTTGAGAGTCTGGTAGATTGTTCCAGACGTGAGGTGCATGGTAAGAGAAGGAGAAGCGGCCGGATTCTTTACTGAACCTTGATGATGACAAAAAATTATGTGGCATTGCAACAGTAACATTTGTCTAACAACTTATGTCGTAAAAAGTCTCAGGCTTTCACTTCTCATTTAATTTTTCACACATCACTAGAACCTGCTTCTGTGGCAATTGTCCCAACACTGGAAATCATCACTCCTGATACCCTTCCTCCTCAACAACACTTGTGTGTCCTGCTGCATGTACTCTTGATGAACGTGATGACATGATGTAGCATTAACTGCTGTTGCCTAACAGCTTACATTTGTAAAAGGTTTCAGGTCCTTACTTCACATTCAATTTCTCTCACAACCCCAGACCCTGCTCTATATCACAAAATGGAAAAGGAATAATTTACCTAAACAGCTGTAAAACAACGTTGCAAACATACTGTGTCCATGACACTGCACATACTGTACATAAACATTTTATTCTTGGTCATGACTTAAAGAGATTTGCGGGTAGCTTATAGAATGTTATAACTAGTGCCAACGTTTTACAATGCTGATTTGTTTTTTTATGCTAACTTTTCTCTTTTAATAATCTTATTTCAAATATAATTGTGATGTGAATGAGAGATTTTCCCATGTATTTTAGAAAAAAACATCTCTTCTTACGCTGCAATGATTTGAAAGCCCCTCCAGCGTAAGGATTAGAGGAGACTGTGGGAGGTTTATTGATATTTGCATTGTATGTCACCATAGTTTGAAAGGATTATCTGATTTCAATGAAGGGGACCAGGCTTTTTTTGTTTAACTTTTCAGTATAACCGGCACCTCTTCTCACAAGCCCTACTTTTAATTCATTGATTCTTGCTAATGTATTTTTTCCATCATTGTAATGCTACTTAACACTGCTTCTTCATATTTTCACGGACGTTAGTGTTATTAATGGCGAAAGCCCCATGTAGCAGGCTAAAAATAAATAAACAAGAAGTGTGTTGGACTGGCACTCCGTCAAATCAACAAGTAAATTTATGCAAAAGTGGTGATTTTAATCTAAATCCAATAATACAAAAACGGCATCATCAGAAAAAAGTGAATTGAGAGACAATTCCTACAGGAAATGGTATAGGAACGTAGGCGTTTCAGGGCCTCAGGCACTTTCCATTCATACATATATACATATATATATATATATATATATAATATTTTTTTTTTTTTTTTTTTTTTTAATTAACTACTTATTAATATAATGTACTTTTTTTTTTAACCTATTTTGGGTTCTTTGAACTTTAGAGAGAAATAAATTGACAACATTATCAATCTGTTTTGTGATCAGACTGTTTGTGGAAACCCCTGTTCCACTGAAAAAAAAGGTTACTACTGTATACTACTACAGTGTTACTGTTGTAAAAAAAAAAGTTACACAAGAGAATATGTTTTATTTTAAAATAAAATTAAAATAAAATAAACCTGATTCATCGGTAAGTTATTTGATTTCCTCTTTGTTTGTGGGGCTGTTACTTTAATTAGTTGGCTATGGTGAAGCATGCAGGGGCTGATTTCTAAGCTTGTAGGATCCTGGGTGGTTGTGTTACCACTTGAGCGAACTGCCCAATGTCCATACTTGTAGCTCTCCAAACCTGCATGTATTCTTATATGAGACTGGGAAAAATGTATTGATCAAACCAAAATGTCCCAAAGGAAGCAATAGGATTTTTTGCTTTGATAAATTTGATGCAGTTTATTTGCTCCAGTGTCTTGCAGCCGGGAGACTTTGATATAGGACGCCCAACGTCTTTTGCACAAACTGAACATCCATAGCAGAGTCAGACAGGGTGCTAAATATTAGTCTTTGGGAATTACAAAATATATAAAGTACAAAATGGATTTTATTAGCAATACAAAGCACAAATATAACATGTTTGTGTCTTGTATTGCTAATAAAATCCATTTTGTACTTTCACATATTTTTCGTGTGCTTTCAACAAACCCTCTTTTTTTCTTTTTGTGTTCGTATATATATATATATATCTATATATATATAGATATATATATCTATATATATATATATATCTCTCTCAAGAATGAATAGATGATACGTTCTGTGGCTAACAAAATGCTTTTATTTAGTTAGCCACAGAACGGTGTCATCTATTTATTCTTGATTATTAAAGCTCGGCTAACACGGTACAGATATATATATCTATATCAGGAGAGTTTGAAAAATAACCACTCTCCAAAATACTTAAATACAGGGGAAACACAACTAGTGATTTGAATTTCAGAAATGAAAACAAACACCCCCAGTTGGTCCAAGAAAACAAAATAGATTTTATTGCCGGAAAAAAACACTACAGTATATCTTTTTTTGGCCATTGAATCAATTTGGTGCTGTCTTGTACACCCAGATTTACAGGAATTTTGCACGTCTTTCAGTATTTGCACTCGGAAATTACACCTAATGCATCACTTGACAGCCCTGTTTAAGTTAGAAAACCCACAAGTTATCATAGCGTAATCATTTTGCAGTGTAGTGTATGCAAGGAGTAGAAATGCATGGCTCCACGAAACCTACGTTTAGCAGTATAAGCAGCAATACATCATTTGTTTAGATGACTGACAGGAGTCACCCACACTGACTTCTAAGTCTCATCTGTTTTCTAATGATGGATTTGCCACACTTAATTAGCTCTGCCTACTTGTCTGATTCAAGTTAATGTTGCATGTCTAAACACTGCTTTGCAAAAAGACTCAGGTGCAAAGCCACTGATCCCTTAATGAATCTTGGTCAGTTCCAATTAAAGCTGTAGTAAAGCACATTATCTTCTGTTTGCGTTATCGCAGATACTGAACATTTTGCCGGTTCTTTTTTTTTTTTTTTGGTGGACTTCAAAGGTAAATGCTTTTAGCAGGTTTATATTGCAAAGTACGCAGGTATTTTACTAACGTTTGCTGCTACTGAGCATTGTGGTGTTCTTGCAAAATACAGTACACGTTAATAGGAGACCTGTTAATAGGAGAAATGTTAAAATGTTATTGGTAGCCTTTAATCCCAGGGTCAGTCATTCTCACAAACAGATTTCTAGCTGCTCTGGCACAGGCTATGTTCACTCTTGCAAAGACGATTCACATCAGGTTAGACAATAGTGAGGCTTCATGAACGACAAGCACCCGGGCAAGCTTAGATTGTAAGCTCTTCAGGGCAGGGACGCTGTTTCCTATTGTTCCTTTTATGTCTGAACCGCTTATTTCCATTATGTGTTATGTCACGTGTATTACTGCTGTGCAGCGCTATGTACATAAATGGAGCTATATAATTATAGCTGTACATACAAGCTCTGATAGATATTTAGGGGTTTGCAAAGGGAGTCGAGACAAAAAAGGAATCGCCAGAGAGACACTGTGCATTACTGATGGTGCAGACACTTCCCGTGCTGATTAGTATGAAGCAGTTCTGGGTTTTCGCACAACTAACTCTAGCCATGGCTGGTCCAGACTATCTTTCTGCCTTCCTGTCACGTAAGTTCTGATAGTTACAGACAGTGTCAGGCTATGCCGTGGGTTTACGCCTCCTCATGCTGCCTCTCTGAGTGAGGTGGAGGTGAATGGGAGTCTGTGTACAACCAGTCATGGTGCAGACCCTGTGCCCTCCCCCTCTGAGTCTTAGAGTCGAGCCCTTACCCTTCTGGGGTAAGGAGTGGAGTTGAGCTCTTCCCCTCCTGGGATAGAGACATGCAGCCCAAGATCTGTGGGCACTAGGCCTCAATATTACTAGAAGGCCAGCACCATCCAGGGGTCTGGAACCCATTCTCCAATACAAGGTATATATACGCTGTAATGACATCTGCAGTGGCTGCCTGAATAAAAATCCCTTTTTATATACTCCTGCCTAAGTAACAGTTTATTGGGTAGGAGTATGAGAGAAGTCTGTCGTGGTGGGGACTGTCTTCAGGATCCCTGAAGCCTACTGCGACCGGAGGTGCCAATGACACCCAGATAAGAACATGATCTCCAAAAGCCTGTTGAGCTTCCGTGATGATAAGGGGAAACAGATCTCTCCTGGACCCTCACAGGTATTCAGCACCACACAGACCTGTAGCCAGGGCAATATCTCCCAGGAGGGGGGGGGGGGTTGTAAAGAAACCGCAGTACAAATGGAGGCGCTGATGAGATGTAGCAACATGGCAGGCTTTTATAAAATTTGCAGCAGTGCAGCACAGGAGGGTTTGGGGCCGGGCTCCTGATGCTTCACCAGAGCCCTTTCAGTTGTTGTTGGAGACCCTGGGTACCTGAAATGTGCTTTTGGGGTGCACCCTGTGAGAAATTGTCCAGGGAGCATGTACCCTCTATCTAACTTCAGAACGGTGGTTGGGGCACACCCTGACTGGAAATCCAGGGAGCGTGTACCCTTCTAGCTGCCTACAATTCAAAATGTAAGGAACGGGCCCCTGAGACGTCGCCAGGGACCCTGTGTGCCTAAATGTTATCATGGACTATGTAAAGGCTGCTCATAATGATGGTTCCTGTACTAGGAGTCTACCGCATGTGCTGCGCAAACAAAATGGTGTTTCCTCCGAGTGGACCACGGGACCACATGGGCTTGCAAAGCAAGTTACAAGTTTCTGCAAAAATTAGTTGCAAGCTATTCGGCTGCAAAAAAAGCTAACCGCGCACATCACTATGACTGGCTCAGCCGGAGCCAGGTCACGCCTTGATCCACCCTGCCCCTGTTCTATATTCCACCTAGGGGAGGGACAACACCCAAGAACCAATAGGAGATCCACCACACCCTGCCTTACTTACGTTCCACGGAGCTGAGTTAGAGAAAGAGTGCCTTGCTTAACTGCTGCTTATTATTCTACCTCATCTAAGGGAAAAGGAAAATGTCTGAGTTGGAACTGACGAACTACTACGTGCCAGGGGGCTACCTGGTAGTCCTGGTCAATGGGCAACACCACCTGCGCTGTGTGTGCCCCAACTGCCATCTTCCAAGAGTCGACACCAGTCCTACCGCGTGGTGTCAGCACTGCGGGGCCCTGTTCATGCGGCCTGCCAGCCCTGGGCCCGCCAACGTTTTCCACCTGATCGAACTGGACTCCACACCAACCGGTATGGCCCCTGAAGAGTTCTACCCTGCTGCCACTAATATTGTGGGTCTGAGTGCCATGACAATCGCGCCCAGATGCCCACATGGCCTTGTGCCAACGGTACCTACTTTGGCCTACGACCAGGCTCTACTGCTATTGGATGCGGCCTACTCTGAAATGTACATGGCTGAACCAAACTTGGGCATATGTGTCCTACATTGAGCTAACCAAGGGCCCAGCGTTCCTGTGCCTGAGATGGCCTCCTGATGGTTCCAGGACCAGAAACGGTGTTGGTGCACAGGGAGGGGGAGTTGACTGCCCCGGGTGTGTTGGGTGCGCTTCCCCTGGTGGTGCAGGAGCGGGCAAGCTCTGTGCCAATGGCCACCCGGGATCGCGGGGTGGCCCAGAGGCGGTATCCTTGCCTTCCTCAGAAGAAGATATCAGCCATTCGGAACCTGTGGAGAAAAGACCCTCACCAACCTGTGTCCTGTGACTGAGTCCAGAGGCATCCGTCCAGAAGGCTGTGGTGTATCTGGAGCCCCGGAGGAGCCCCACACCCGAGGAAGATGCGGCGCTGTGAAAGACCCGTCCGCGGTGAAGCCAGAAGACGTCCCTTACCTTCGGATGGGTGAGGCTCCCACGTCTTTCTTCCAACAGGAGTCTGCTGCAGCCTATCCAAACGAGGAGCCAGACGGGGCCTTGTTTGATGTGCCACTGCCGAACGTGACGTGATTGCCGCCGCCGAACTTGTGCCTGCCTGGAGATCTTGTTAGGATGGCCATCAATGATGACGTTATCAAGATGGCAGCTGCAGAACTAGATCCAGTACTTCCTGGGGTGACTGATGGACAGTTCACAACTGCCCCTGCCCCACCAAAGACCCCGCTACGAGGAATTGGTCGCCCAAGCTTGCCAATACTGGACTGGTCATGGACATTGATAGGCCCAGTTTACTGGCACCCTTTGCCCATGCCCCATCACCAGCCCCTACATCTTACCCTCTAAGGGTAAGCCCAATCCAGAGCGTTTTATCCGGGACAATCCTAGGCCTCGACCCTTGGCCTTTAGTCCCACTGTTTTGGCCCAGGCCACCCCTGTTCCGAACTGTGCTATGACCCCCTCCATTATATCTGGCCAAGTGGTGGATAATAGTTTTTGCCCCTGCTGCATATTAAAATTTAAATTTAGTAGAGCTGACCGGGCCATGCTACACAGGTACCGTCAGTCTCACGGGTATTAGTTCCCGTATGTACCCGAGCCGATCATGGAAGAAATTGAGACTAACCGTCATGATTGCCTTAAGCAGGCTGTCTTAAAATATCTCAAGGCTGAGACTTCTGAGAAGAGATTCATAAATGAATCCAAAATATGTTCCATCATGGAAGAGTGGTTAGTGGGTACATGCATTTATAAGGACAGAGTGGAAGTCCTGGTCCTCCTAAGGTGCATCTGGACCAAGATGTTTGATGTGCGAGTTGTAAAGATACCTGATCCTAAATACTATAAGTAGGGATTAAATTCTTCCCATTGGAAGCATTGTTCTATCATCATCGCTGTAAGCAGTTGATGGTATGGGTCCATAGCGTCTGTATACTGTGTTATCGGTTATGTTGTGACATCTGCTGTAACCTGTTTCTTTATTGCAGGCTCCAGGTTACTGGATAATGCCCACATTCGATCCCACTGAGAACATGGGAATTTCACCTAAGAGGAGAGTATAGCCATGGCTGGTCCAGACTATCTTTCTGCCTTCCTGTCACGTAAGTTCTGATTGCTACAGTCAGTGACAGGCTGTCCTGTGGGTTTACCCCTCCTCATGCTGCCTCTCTGTGTAACTTTGGTTGCACACAGACTCCCATTCACCCATCATGGTGCAAACCCTGTGCCCTCCCCCTCTGAGCCTTAGGCCTTGGACATGCTTACCGCTGGCGTGCTGATGCGCGCTGAGGCTCAGGGAAAGCGGGTGCTTTCCCTGGCCTTGCGGTTGCTTGTCCTGCTCGCCGTAAGGGGGCGGGCTGGGGGCAGGCACGTCACTGGCCGGGGGCGGGCCAGTGACATCACGGAGCTGGTTCGCCCTCATCGGGCGAACCGCTCACGTGACCGGCCTGTCGCGCCGGCAAGCGGGGGAATTTTAAATTCCCCTAAGACCTGCGCTTCTGCAAGCGCGCGGAAGCGCAGGTGAGCCCCTACTAAAGCCGCTCTAATTGCGGCTATAGGGGCTCAGTGCTGAGCGGGAGCGCGCGTCAGCACGCTTCCGCCAGCAAGCGGTAAACATGGCCAAGGCCTTAGAGAGGAAGTGTTCCAAATTGTGTCAGTGGAGCCCTTCCCCTCCTGGAGTAAGAAGTGGAGTTGAGCTCTTCCCCTCGTGGGGTAGAGACATGTAGCCCAAGAACTGTGCAGAGCACTAGGCCTCAATATTACCAGAAGGCCAGCACCATCCAGGGGTCTAGAACCCATTCTCCAAAACAAGGCATACACTGTAATGACATCTGCAGTGGCTGCCTGAATAAAAATCCCTTTTTATATACTCCTGCCTAAGGAACAGTCTATTGGGTAGGAGTATGAGAGAGGTCTGCCGTGGTGGGGACTGTCTTCAGGATCCCTGAATCCTACTGCGACAGGAGGCGCTGATGACACCAAGATAAGAACATGAGGATCACCAAAAAGCCTGTCCTGATCATCGCAGAAGCTCATCTCTCCTGGACCCTCACAGGTAACCAGCACCACACAGACATGTAGCCAGGGCAAGATCTCCCAGGAGGGGGGTGGGGAAGGGGGGGGGGGATAGCGCTACATAACTAAAACTGTCACTCGTAAACGCTGCAGCATTGTTCGGACCTCTTGAATGTAAAGATGAATAAAAGTGCATGTGTTCTCTGCCAGGGTAGTTACTGTATAACTCGGTAGCTCTGTAAATTGTATTGCACTTTACTTATTGTAAGTGCACAGTTCTCAGTTTTTTTTTTAATATGCTTACTAAAAACTCTAAATATGTTTTGTGAACACCACAACATAATATATACATGTAATTGTGTTTCTTGAAATGACAGCACAACACTTATGTTTTCCTTTTTGCAAAAGTTAATATTATTTTAGGAGATATGTTTTGAACTTTTTTTTTTCCCTTTATAGATCCCAACTTACCGATGCTCTTCACCAAGGTACAGTACTGCATTTGTTTTTTTGTTGTTTCTTTTTTTTATCTCCCTCTGATCTGCTAGTTATACAAGCTTGATGTAATCTTGTTGAATTACTGTAAACATATTCAAAAAGTTTCTTTCAATAAAGTTTTCATCTGGTGCAGAGCTTGTGTAAAAACAGAATGATATTCATTAAAGGAATTAATCCCACTACGATATGTTCAATAGGATTTAGTTTTCTTAGATAAAAACAGATCCCGTCTCATGCACCAGTTTTGAGGCACACAAAATATACCCGGGATTGTAAACTAGCTGATCAATGTAAAGATAATTAGTAGAGTTGAGCAAAACACACAGATACCCAACAAGCTCTGAGAAACCTCAAACATTACCACTGTGTGTGTGTGTGTGTGTGTGTGTGTGTGTGTGTGTGTGTGTGTGTGTGTGTGTGTGTGTGTGTGTGTGTGTGTGTGTGTCAAAAGGAGTTCTAGTGGGCGTTGCTAAATGTATACAACAAAAAACAATCAAAGATGCCCAAAGCTACTTCCAATGTGACAAAAATACACTATGCAATTAAAACTTTAAAACCAGAACCTTCAATTCCAAAACCAAAACCCCAAACTATTTAAAATCAGAGCACCAGACCAAGTGCCCAAATCTGTGTTTTTATATATAAAACGTTTTCACTTATTATTTTTAGCTTCCTAATTGTTTTAGAATTTTATATTTATTTAAGCATTTGCCTGCTCATATGGAGTTTTTCCCCATAATTTGGCAAAAATCAAAAACAACTCAAGTTGTTTTTTGCCAAAACCAAAATACAAAAAATGATTTCAAACACAATTGCGAGAGACGGTGCCCCCTCTAATATATTTACCAATTATGTAACAACTTGTTGTATGAGGTGCAGCTCTCACACTAGATCCCTTCCAATTGCACTCAAAGTACACATTAGTGTTTGTTAAACATGATGAAATCATCAGAATTGATAATTCCTAATGAACAGGATATTCAATACACCTTATGTACCACTGACTGGAACAAAAAATGTGTTAAAAAAAATAATAAAGTTTTATTTATCTAAACAAAGATGTGTGTGATGTATTTACAGTGATAATTAAAATATAATTAAAATCCCCAAAGGGAGGAGCATCTCAAAATTGCTGACCATTAATATTATTCCCAAACGTAGTTGGTATAGGCCATGCAATTAAGAGTGGTATCCGTTATAATTACAGCAGAATCTCTATTCTATTCTAGCAGTTATTGCGGTAATAGTGATTATTTCTGACAAATAAGTGGTAAAGCAGTATTGATTGATAATAACAACCAATACTGATGTGTAACCAGTCAACACCTCTTATCTTGATTCAAAACACAGTTGTATTGATGAACTGCTGAACCTCCCACTAAATGGGATAAAGATACACTCTATACTAATCAGTTGGTAACCACTACTATTATACACCTCCTGGTGTTATTAGTGTTTGGCAAAGTGTTAATACATATTTGTTGTTTGACAGTACTCTCATAATACCATCAATAGGTTGAATATGGCCCACTATATTCATAAATGACATAGTGAGTTTATTGTGCCATAGGCGCTCTAAATAAACACTTTAAACTAGAGAGGCATATTACATATATTACATAGTAGTTACATAGTAGATGAGGTTGAAAAAAGACATAGGTCCATCAAGTTCAACCTATGCTAAATTTAGACAACAGGAACTTTATCCTATATCTATACTTATTGATCCAGAGGAAGGCAAACAAAAAAACCCATTAAGGGGAAAAATTAATTCCTTCCTGACTCCAAGAATTGGCAATCGGATTAATCCTTGGATCAACAACCTTCCCATGTTTACTTATTTGGTATATCCCTGTATACCTTTCCCATCTAAAAAGATGTCCAACCTTTTTTTGAACAAATCTATTGTATCTGCCATCACAGTCTCCATGAGTAATGAATTCCACATTTTAACTGCCCTTACTGTAAAGAACCCTTTCCTTTGTTGCTGGGGAAATTTCCTTTCCTCCAACCTTAAGGGATGGCCCCGAGTCCTTTGTACTGCCCGTGGGATGAATAGTTCTTTTGAAAGCTCCTTGTATTGTCCCCGAATATATTTGTATATAGTTATCCATATCCCCTCTTAGATTTATTTACATTAGAAAAGAGACGTCTAATTTAGCTAGCCTCTCCTCATAGATTGTCCATCCCCTTTATTAATTTGGTGGCTCTTCTCTGCACTCTCTATAGTTCCATAATGTCTTTTCTTAGGATTGGTGCCCAAAATTGTACTCCATATTCAAGGTGTGGTCTTACTAATGCTTTGTGAAGGGGCATAATTATGTTTACTTCCCTTCCATTCATTGCCCATTTGATGCAAGATAAGATCTTGTTTGCCTTTGCAGCTGCTGCATGACATTGGGCACTATTGCTAAGCCTGCTGTCTACAAGCACTCCTAAATCCTTCTCCATCAAGGATTCCCCTAATATATCTCCATTTAATTTGTAAGCCGCCTTTTTATTCTTGCATCCCAAATGCATAACCTTACATTTATCTGTATTAAACCTCATCTGCCATTTACCTGCCCACGTTTCCAGTCTCTCCAAGTCCTTCTGAAGAGAAATTCCATCCTACTCTGATTCTATTACCTTACACAATTTAGTATTATCAGCAAAGATGGAGACTTTGCTCTCGATCTCAAGGTCATTAATAAACAAGTTAAAAAGCAGGGGTCCCAGTACCGATCCCTGAGGTACTCCACTCACGACTTTAGCCCAACCTGAAAAAGTTCCATTAATGACAACCCTCTGTTGTCTGTCCTTTAACCAGTTTTCAATCCAGGTGCATATATTATTACCGAGTCCAATTTTCTTTATTTTGTACACCAACCTCTTGTGTGAAACCGTATCAAAAGCCTTTGCAAAATCTAAGTAGACCACATCAACTGCATTACCCAGGTCTAAATTCCTACTTACCTACTCAAAGAAACAAATAAGGTTAGTTTAGCAAGAATATCCTTCATAAATCCATGCTGACTATTACTAATAATTTTGTTTTCCATTAGATATTCCTGAATATTATCCCGTATTAAACCTTCAAGTAGTTTCCCTACTATTGAAGTCAGGCTTACAGGTCTGTAATTTCCCGGTTGTGATCTAGCTCCTTTTTTATATATATATAGGCACCACATCTGCTTTACGCCAATCTTGTGGTACTGAGCCTGTGGAAATGGAGTCCTTGAATATTAAATATAATGGTTTTGCTATTACTGAGCTGAACTCTGGATGTATGCCATCGGGGCCAGGTGCCTTAATTACTTTAATTTTTTCAAGTCGCTTATGAACTTCTTCCTCAGTTAACCAATTGTTCATTAATATGGAGGTTGTGGTTTCCTCCTGCGGCACTACTATTGAACATGATTCTTCCCTGGTAAACACAGAGGCAAAGAATTTGTTTAATACCTCTGCTTTTTCCTTATCTCCAATAATCTGCCTACCCATCTCACACTGAAAGGGTCCTATATTTTCGTTTCTCATTTTTTTGTTATTAAGGTACTTAAAGATTTTTTTAGGATTGACCTTACTTTCTATTGCAATCCTTTTTTCATTATCCATTTTTGCTAATTTGATTGCCCTTTTGCAATTTTTGTTACATTCCTTATAATTCTGATACAATGTCTCCGTCCCTTCTGACTTAAAGAATCTAAACGCCTTCCTCTTCTTATCCATTTCCTCCCCTACCTGTTTATTTAGCCACATTGGTTTTGACTTATTTCTTTTATACTTATTACCCAAGGGTATACACTGATAAGTATGCTTTTCTAACAATGTTTTAAAGACTGCCCATTTATCTTCTACATTTTTCCTTGCAAAAACATCATCCCATTGTATTACTACTAAATTAGACCTCAGTTTATTAAAATCTGCCTTTCTAAAGTTTAAGGTCTTTGTTGAACCCAATAAATCTATTTTTTGATAATTTATTTCAAATGAGACCATGTTATGATCACTGTTACCCAAATGTTCCAGGACTTGAATATTTGTTATTACTTCTACATTGTTTGATATGACCAAATCCAGTATTGCCCCTCTCCTGGTTGGTTCCTCAATAATTTGGGTTGTCAGAATAATAAAACAATGACCAGTGTCACCCTTTTATACCTTAATGACTCTAAATATACATTAACACTTGAGCAGTATGGTATAGTTGTAAAGATGGTAATAGAATTACAGATCACAGTTAGTCTATGGAAAAAATGCAGAGACATAAGTGGATACAGATACATTTACATTTAGTATCACTAGCTTTGCATATTGGCATATATTCACATGCTTAGCTCAGTATTCACAAGACACGTTTAATTAGAACAAATACTGCTCTTAAACACGCTCCTGCTAAAGTTCTCTGTTTGAGCTATCATATGTTATACTATACATTGATATCGCCATACGACCTGATCTCGCTACCTCCGTTATGGCGCCATCGACATGACGTCATCAGAAAGTTCCTACGGAAGTTTGGTGAAGCCGATCTTCACTTCGTCAGGGGAGGAGGGATGTGTAATATGTAATATATATATTTTTTTCACCCACAGAACTGCCTACAAGAAATAGACGAGACATTCGGCATCATTTTCTTACATCAAGGTCATTGACTGTCATACAATGAAGGGTTTTGCACTTTTTTTCCTTGTGCTCGGTATGGAGCTGCTGGCAAGCCTTTGCTCAACACTCAAAGCAACCCGACTCAGAGGACGTATACAGCCGGACAGGAAAAATATTAGACCAAACATTATCCTTGTTCTCACAGATGACCAGGATGTGGAGCTAGGTGAGTTTTAAATTTTTTTTTTTTAATGTTATTTAAGTATTCATTATTAGGGCCAGTGCAAGGTTATTTGGCACCCCAGGTAAACCTTCAGCCGTGTGCTCCCGCCTCCCCCATAAAAAACAAATGTTGGTTTTGTATTTCGGTTGGTCTTGCCTGACACAATCCTCTCTCTCCTGTCCTCTCTCTCGACCCCTCTCTCTCTCTCCCTCTCCATTCTGTTGCCCCCCTTCGCTCTCCCCCACCCCACCTCTCTCGCATCTCCCTCTTTGTGTGTGCACCCCCTGTGTTTTTTCACTCCCTTCCACTGACCTGAATAGCAGTACCTGCTGCAGGGAAAGCAGCCTGCTCTGCTGCCACCCCCCAACATGTGCCACCCTCGGTGAATGCCTAGGTCGCCTAGTGCTTGCTTGCTTGTGTCCAATTACAAAATGAATGTTAAAAGGAGCACAACTCGTGACACTTTTCTATTTGTTTGCATTTTAAAAAAAAATGGGTTTGAAGCAGGGGGTCTCTGCAGCTGAACAGTGTTGATTTCAGCTCTGGGGACCCCCTGCTTCCCAAGATACTCATCTCGGATGGGGGTGCACAATTTAAATCTCCTGTGTCACGTGGGCCAATATGAAGCCGCAAGCGATGATGTCACGGCTTCCGGTTGGCCCGCCAGATGCGGGCCATTTAAAGCTGCCATATTGATGGCCTAGACTTGTCACGTCTGAGATGCTACGGCACTTCCGAGGTTAGCATCTCAGGAGCAGACTAACAAAGGAAGGTGTAGTACCTGCTCGACCTTGGGTATAATAAACGTAGTAAAGGGGAATAGATATGAACGAAAGAAAAACCTAGTCAACAGAATGTCTCTGATGGTAGGGAGATGCAAGTTCATCAGGGACAATTAGATGTCCAGACCTAGGGCAGTATATTACGTATATCCTCCCCTCCTATGCATTTTAGCTCAGCCTATCTATCTTTGACACATGATATTCATCATGGTTAGGGTTACTGAGTGCATGTAAACTGGGGTCTTCCTGCCTAGCTCCCCACCATGGGAGACATTCTTTGGACAGGGTTTTTTCTTTTGCAAGTATCTCGGGAAGCAGGGGGTCGCCGTAGCTGACATTAACGCTGATCAGACGCAGTCACATGGAAACTAACAGTGCACGGTCAAAGTTCAATGAATAACAGAAATTACCAAACATATTTTTATTCTAGCTGTTTTTACATAATTCATATGGTGACTCCTGTTGCTGCTGCTTGCTTCACTGTACTGTAGCCCCATCATGGGGTCTGCTAGTTCAGTATGGGGTTAACGGCCTTAATGGGTTAGTTGGGTGGGCTCACTTTGTCGCCCTGTCTTGTGACCCATGATCTCACTATAGCGGGTATATATAGCTCTACCCAATGTCTAGAAACAGGTTCTTCAGAGTTCTAAGTTCTTGGCATTGTAACCCTGGAGTATGTTTGGACCGGCCCAACCGGAAGGCTCTCTTTGCATTCCTGATCATATAGATATGGAGAAAGCGTGCAATACATAATAGCAGGTTGCTAACACAGGAGCCCAACGTGTACGCGTTAACGGCCCACTCGACAAGTGTGGAGCTTTATTAACCCATGCAAGAGACTGACAATTCTTTACATTGGGTAACAAGTTTAAGTACTTCCCCTGCATAGGAGTGAGAGCTACAGAGGGGGAGGAAATCCAGAGTGATATTGTTTGTCATGAGTTTGTCAAGTAATCAGCATGTAGTGTAGACTGAAACATGACAAGTGAATCCAGTTATGGGCACACAATCTATCTCCTTAGTGAGTATATGGTACATTTAAAAAACACACATTATATTAACATAATCATATGAAACATAGGGTAACCAGCATGTCAGTGTCTGTGAAGGATTATTGACCGCTGTCAAACAAAGCAGCGTTTTGTTTATAAAGGTTCCTGGTGCCCATTCTTGTTCTAGTCAAGCATCCACACCAGCCTTTACCTACCTAGCACCCTGCAAAGGCCTGAGACTGAGCACTGCCAATGTAGATAGTCAGTCTGTCATTCAAGCTACAAAGAGTATTATCAAAGGAGCTGTGTTAAGATATAATATTTTCTGAACTCCAATTATGTCACTAATTACATGCAATCAGATCACTTACTGAGAAGATCTTAGAAGCACTTTTAATTTAGGTTTGGGGCTTATTTTCAGTAAATAAATCGTAAGAAAAAATAAGCATGCAGAAGCAACTGCAACTTTTCTCATGCCTGTATACCATTAAGCAAAAGGTTAAAATGAATGGACATATATTTTATATTCAACCTTCATTATTATGTATTTTGTTTACAGAATTCTTTTAATAGTCCACAAAAAGGCAAAAAGCTTGGGTTTGTTTTCAAATTTGTTACCATTCAAATTGCAAACTCTGAAGGGCCAAGAACCCCACTTGTCATTTCATGAGTGGTGTAATGCACTTCTATAACAATCAGTGGTTTGAATCAAGTTATTTAATGCGGGTATGAAAATGTAACTTGAGCATGGTTTGTATGGGTGCTTACCATATTGGTCACCTAGCTTATGGAGGTGGTACGTAAACAAAAATTCCCCCTTGGTTTTTTTTCTCTGAAAGCCCTGCCTAGAATGTGAATGGAGCCTCCTTCCCACAAACTCATTGAAGATGAGGTCAGGAAATCTTGTTGGCTCCTACTCCATTCATGCTAACCTTTGCACCGCAATATTTGTTTTAGTGGTGAGAGAATAAATAAGAGGCCAGCGAGAATGACCAGCAATGCAAGTACGTAGTGTCTGAGATTCCATTACAATGAATCTTACACGCTGTTGCTTAATGCTGTTTTGTAAAAATGTGATTCTATGTTGAATTACAAAACGTTCCCATAAAAATGTGAAAAAAACATTTCAGTCCTATGATGAGATCTTTCTCAGCACATATCAATGTTTTCATCCCATGAAGGAAGTATCATGAAGATCCACTCAATACATATATAATTTCTTTAAGGTTGGGGGTAATTGGGAGTTAGTAGAATGGTGATTTGGTGTATGTACATAAAATGGCATATACATTAGCAAAGAGTATTATTTATTTCAGGTTCGTTGCAGGTGATGAACAAGACGAGAGAAATTATGGAACAAGGTGGTGCGTCATTCATCAATGCCTTTGTGACCACCCCAATGTGCTGCCCATCCCGTTCCTCAATGTTAACAGGGAAATATGTTCACAACCACAACATATACACAAACAACGAGAACTGCTCCTCTCCATCCTGGCAAGCCATACATGAACCTCGCACTTTTGCAGTATATCTCAATAATACAGGATACAGGACAGGTAAGATGCATCATTGTGATCAATAATGTTGGTAATGCCAGAAAAAAATTGCATTTGACAAAAAAATGTTGGTCAAGCATTAAAAGGTGGTCTGCAGGTGATTTACTGCCATTTTTGAGAAATGTGATATTGTGGAAAAAAAACATGACACATTTTGAAGCGAAACTTCTTTAGCAGCGTGAAAGTCATTGATTGGAGACGGAAGTCAGTGGTGACGGACGTGACATCACTCCTGGCAAAAGAGGCCGTCAGTGTTGCCAGCTCTCTCTTTCTCCTGCAGAATTGCACCAGAAGCAGACAGCGCTGATCCATGGACACGTGTGGGGGGTGGGGGGGCGGGGATGGGGGTGGAGGGGAAGGGAGGTTCCTGCTCTGGGCCACTCACAGCGCCAGGGAGGGGGGCCTCAGTCACCCACCCAGGTCAGTAAGTCAGTTACCCACCCAGATCAGTAAGTCAGTCTACCACCCACCCAGATTAGTCAGTCCAGGACCAGTCACCCACCCAGGTCAGTAAGTTAGTCAGCCACCCATGTCAGTCACACACCCAGGTCAGTCAGTCAACCACCCACCCACCCACCCAGGTCAGTCACGCACACACAGACAAACATGAGGAATTCACCGTTAGTATAAATATGGAAGTGCAAATAGCCACTTCTTTGCGTTTTGTCACAAACTGTTTTGATGTTTAATGAAAAACAGCACCATCACAAACAATTTCTTTGACAAACAGTTATAAAAGACAAAAATTTCACTTAAAATGTGCGTGTGTGGCACACACACCCTTTCCCCCCACTACATTCACACATCTCTAATTGCAATGAAAGAAAGACATTAACAACTAGGCATAACTAAATGTGTAATATTGATAGACTAAGCCCATTGGAGCTTGCATGCTAAGCAGAAGTAGGGGAGAAGGAAGATGACCGTTGAACTGTACAGTGGATACTTATCATAACCTTTCCGCCCCTTTTTCTGACTTTCTCAGTCATTGAATATTTGCACACATCACCCCCCTCACCCTCATTATTGGTATTGGCTGATAAATGCCACATCAAGGAAGAGGTAGTGGTGATTTTAATGGAATGGGCTCATATGGGTTTTATTAATGTTTTGCTTGATGCGTTTTGATGTGCTTTTCCTTGAACTAGTGTAGGGGCCACACACTATCACACTGATTCCATACATTTCTGAACTTCTAGGGTCCCCGTTTGGGCTACCCTTACTTGTTGCAGTTGGGGGTTCCACCTTCCCACACACTGTCCTGCTTATATCACTTGTAGCAATCTGGTGCTGAGGTAGCATGAGATGTCTCTTTAGCCATTTACTACACCTCATTCCCTCGGGATCATTATCCAAGTATTGTATAGTGTGCTTACTGTCATTGTGGATCCAACTGTATTCCAGGGCTAAGTTTAGGGCAACTCCTAAGGGACACGGGCTTCCCCTATGGGAACCTATACACTCCCTATCATAGCTATAGACCTTACTTCAGGGGGTACTTTCCTGACTACAAAACAACAAATAAGGGTACATCTATCTCCCTATAGGGAACCTATTTACACTTGAGGCTTCTCCAGTTACCCCTCCAGGAACCTGAGTTCCAGAAGTTTCTACCCTACTATTTACACCTCCTTGTGACATTACTGGTTATCATGCCTACAGGGTTAGTGGTTTAGATATTACCCAGGCATCATATACAATGTGACAGTCTAGACACCTTCTAGAATGTGGACGTGGCTAGGTTTCTGCACAGTCACATGAGGAACAGTTATATTCTAGTTACCCATACAGTGAACCCTCATAAATGAACATAGTAATTCCCACTAGGGGTGTTACACAGCATTTATTTGTTTTAAACAGTTAATGACCCATAGAGAGTGATTTGACTACATTTTGTAACTGTGCGTAGAATGTTGGATAGGAAGCTATACTGTACAACATTCTATGAGTTAACTGGCATGTCATTACCCAGAATCATGTGTCACTGAATGAACAGTTACAATGGGGTGAAACAAGCCTTGGAGACCAGTGCTTGACATGAAAAGGTACTTCTGAGTTTCTTATCTGTGCATTTCCCCTACACACTCTCTTCCCCCTCCGAGAAACCACAACTCCTTTTTTAGGTTTGGATTTTCATGCCTCTGTGCATGTCTTTGTAAGGGGAGAGTACAGCTGTCGAGCAACAAGAAGTATCAGTCTCTTTTTGCAATTCCCCCTACCTTCATTAATCCTTAGCTTTTGTTTCGAAACTGTTCTCCGGTTTAAATCTACATGCTTTTTATAGGGTTATAGCACTTCCTGGTTTCTTCTCAAATTTGTGGGAGAAAATACTGTTATTGTAACCACATACTTTTTAAGTCATCCATAGTAAAAATGTATTATTGGACCAGTCCCATTACAACCAATTGCGGTTATACCTCTCTCATAAAGAGGTTTGTCAGTGCAATACAAAATATCAGTCCGAGAGTTGGATCCAATACCAGCATGGGATTTAAATCTAGTGTTGAAGGTTCTGTACCACACCATTTGTACCTTTGCAAGAAGCAGATCTGAAGATCCTTTCACTAAAGACTGCATTCTTAATAGCACTGACATCGGCTGGACAATCAGAGAGTTACAGACCCTCTCAGCAAAGGAACGCTATATCTCATTGCATCCTGTTTTCAGGGAAAAGTAAAGGAGAGGGCATGAAAAAGGTCTATTGGAAGATGGATCATACAAGCAATAGGGATAGCATATCAAAGATCCAACATGGAGATTCCAACAGGATTAAGAGCTCGCACTACAAGAGCAGTAGCAACGTCCTGGGCAGAGAAAGCTCGGGTGTCTGCAGAAAAAAATTGCAATGCAGCTACAAGGAAAAGTATACATAATTTCATGAGAGATTACAAGCTGGATGTAGAGTCATCCCAAGAAGCAGCTTTTGGCAGAAAAGTTCTGCTGGCTGTAATAGATTAAAATTGCTTTTCCTGTGTCCATTCTCCCTTCCTTGTATTGCTGTAATAAAGCCAATGGTGCTTCCTGATGGGCGGGGAGGAAATTGAACATTTTACTTATGGAAAATGTCTTGGCTTTTCCTTCCCTTTGTTTTAGGGAACCTTGTTTAGTAGATTATGTAGCTAACAATGTCTATGGTTGCCAAGTGTCCAGTATTGAACCGGACTGTCCTGTATTTGGACACTCCGTCCAGTAAAAAATTAGAGTTAATACTGAACTTGTGTGTGTCCGGTATTACCTCTCTGGACATAGTGACCTGACAAGCTTGGGGGGGGGGGCGTGGGATTTTCTTGAGCAGGGTAGTTACCAGGGGGCTGGGCAGCTTCCTTCATTCTGATTGGCTGTTGCTGGGTAATGCAGCCAATCAGGAGCTGGTGTCAAGAGCCTGGGGTGGGGCAAAGGAGAGGAGGAAACAGCATAAAGTGGAGAGGTGTGTGTGTGTGTGTGTCTCGAGCGCGTTGCACCTTTTCACCATTGTGTCCAGTATTTTTGGAGAAGCTAATCAAATGGTTCTGCCTGGAAGTCAAATGTTACATTTTCGCCCCTTTCCTGCTGATCTAAGAGGAATTTATCTAACTTGAGAAATTAAGTTAATGATCAAGAATAAATTATATTAACCACCCTTAAGTTTGGGGTAGCTAATAATGGGTTCATAATAGGTTAAGAGTGATTCCTATTAATGTCAACTAGTTGGGGGTTGGGGAGGAGGGTGATTATGTTGAAGTATAAATAAACCTTCCCCTTTTCCTAGTAATTTCAGGGTTTTGTTTTCCAGTTAAATTAATGATTCCGGTTTCAGTTTGCAACTGGCTTTGAGTCACACTACAGCCCCCTAGAAGTGACATTGAGGGGAGTTGGAGCGGGCAGCAAGTCCTGCCCAGAGCTAGCTGAGGTGGTGCACAAAGTTAGACAAGTTCTTCAATCGGGAAGATCCAGGCTTTGAGAGCAAGGGGATGCAGCAAGGTATTGCCCAAACCGAAGATGTATTTGTGGGTCAAGTATCTGGGACATCCCACTCTTTGGCTCCTTTTAAGCATAGAGCCTATTCTAGTTAGGAATAAATTGAACATGGCTTATGATTGTTATTCCTACTATTTAGTAAGAGACTGTTAATAAGTTTCCAATTTTATAAAATTCCCTCTAATCCTTTCCTGTCCTCCCTGTGCTCGCTGCCCTGTCTTTGAAGAACGAGGTTGTCCGCATACCACCCTTGAGAGAATACCCCAGTGACTGACCACCAAAAGGTTCTACAAAAGTGGGGCCCCTTAGCCGGGACAGGGTTACATGACTATTCTCTTTACTCCTCAAACAATTGATGTTTTCTAAATGAAAGACTTGTGTATGGTCTCTATAGCTCATGCACCATGAATGCTACATATTTACTTTTACAGCAGCATAAAGAAAGGACTGGATGAAGACTGAAGTAGATTACAATGTGTCTGCAGGTTCTGAAGTGCCGTATCCTGACGCTTTATTTATTTTTTCTCGAGTTTTTACAACTCCTTACTATTAGCTGTTTAAGTTTCCATAATTAAGAGTTGGATATCAAAATAAAGAGAATTATCTCATTCAAACTGGTATTCAAAACCAACAAGACATGCTTACAAATTGCCTCCCTTCTCTCTCTCATGCTGCTGCTTCTTGTATTCCTGAACTTTGCACTCTGTTACAGAGCTCCCTTTCTTAAAGAGATAGCATTCATCAGTAAAATCGACATTTTGTCACATATCAATGGTTACTTTGGAACAATAAAGCATGGAGATCTAATAAACGGCTAAGCATTGGGCTGCTGACTGCTACAGGAAATTCCTAGTTAATTGCTAGTGGAATTGTAAGACTTAGCCCAGCAGTGGAATGACCCCACAACATTCATATTTATATTATGTGTTGGGTGCCATTACATTGTACGATGTCTTTTTCCATTGTAGCTTTTTATGAAATACTAAATTATCTCCACAAATACTTGTATTGCATTCATTTTTTGACAATGCATTCATGCATTGGGGAATTTTAATTCGGTTCATCGAATTATTGCTATGTGTTCACCGAAGAAAAAAAAAGTCTTTCACTTCTATATCGGCTTCTCGGGATAGATTGAGGTTATACCATGGTATTTTTTCCTGGCATCATACCAAGATAAAAACAAACTCCGTACAGTTCTTTAGGAGCATCTTGAAAGCCAAGTCATTATAGCCGTTCTCTTAACTTTGTTAACCCACCGGTACTATGTATGATTCCCAAGAAAATTCTGAATCACTTGTCTGGCTCTTGAGAACAGACAGTCTAGTTTAGTGAACTGCTGCATTTAAATCCCAATGTGGCTACTCTGTTCTCACCAAGGTAACTATTATACCACAAAATGTATACAATCTTGCATGCCACTTGTGTAGTTTCAGCTCTATTTATTTTTTGGGTGAAACATTTAAGAAGTATTGAATTGTGATGTTCTTTCAAATATCTATATGAAGATTTATCTGCAACATATGAAGAACTGGCCTCTTCGAACACGTAAAGTTTCCCAAAACTAGTACACGGCAATGTAATTTCATAGCTCGTCCTCTTTCAAAGATGTGAATCAAAAATGAAATATGCCCTTTTCTGATAGTTGAGTCGTGAACACTCACATTAGCCAAGGCAACAGTGGCTTGCAGATCCTAGGATGTTACTCTGGAGTTCTTTGTGACTTTCTGGATGATTTGCTGGTTTGTTCTTGGAGAGCTATTGGTAGGATGACCTCTCCTGGGTAGAGTGATTATGGTATTAATCTTTGTCCTTTTGTACACTATTTGTCTGACAGTGGATTGGTAGAGCCCCAAATGCTTAGAAATGGTTTTGTAACCATTTCTAGACTTATAAGCATCAATAACGGCTTTTCTGAGGTTCTCAGAGATTGCATTTCATGTTATGACGTGTTTTCACACACCTGTATGGTGAAGACCAAACTCTCAACGTTTCTGATCTTTATATAGGGTGGGGCCTCCCAAACTAGACCTGAAGATCTACCTAATTATTTAAACACCTGATTCTAATTATCCCCTTTAATTTAGCTGATAAAACCAGGGTTTCACTTACTTTTGCACATACCCTGACTCTTGATTACTCATTGTTTGTCTAATTCATACATCATTTTGTTTTTAAAGACATGACATTTAATATTCAAGGACTCCATTTCCACAGGCTCAGTACCACAAGATTGGGTAAAGCAGATGTGGTGCCAATATTTAAAAAAGGAGCTAGATCACAACCGGGGAATTACAGACCTATAAGCCTGACTTCAATAGAGGGAAAACTACTGGAAGGTTTAATATGGGATAATATTCTGGAATACCTAATGGAAAACAAAATTATTAGTAATAGTCATCATGGATTTATGAAGGATAGATCATGCCAAACTAACCTTATTTGTTTCTTTGAGGAGGTGAGTAGGAATTTGGACCATGGTAATGCAGTTGATGTAGTCTACCTAGATTTTGCAAAGGCATTTGATACAGTTCCACACGAGGTTGGTGTACAAAATAAAGCAAATTGACTTAGTAAAAATATAAGCACTTGGATTGAAAACTGGTTGAAGGACAGACAACAGAGGGTTGGCATAAATGAAACTTTTTCAGGTTGGGCTAAGGTCGTGAGTGGAGTACCTCAGGGATCGGTACTGAGACCACTGCTTTTTAACTTGTTTATTAATGACCTTGAGGTTGGGATCGAGAGCAAAGTCTCCATCTTTGCTGATGATACTAAATTGTGTAAGGTAGTAGAATCAGAGCAGGGTGTAATTTCTCTCCAGAAGGACTTGGAGAGACTGGTAACTTGGGCAGGTAAATGGCAGATGAGGTAAGGTTATGCATTTGGGAAGCAAGAATAAACAGGTAATTTACAAATTAAATGGGGACAAATGGGGGAATCCTTGATGCAGAAGGATTTAGGAGTGCTTGTAGACAGCAGGCTTAGCAATAGTACCAGAGTCAGGCAGTAGCTGCAAAGGCAAACAAGATCTTATCTTGCATTAAACGGGCAATGGATGGAAGGGAAGTAAACATAATGATGCCCCTTTACAAAGCATTAGTAAGACCACACCTTGAATATGGAGTACAATTTTGGGCACCACTCCTTAGAATTTTTTTTTATGGAACTAGAGAGAGTGCCGAGAAGAGCCACCAAATTAATAAAGGGGTTGGACAACCTAACTTATGAGAAGAGGCTAGCTAAATTAGATTTATTTGCATGAGAAGAGGTGTCTTAAGAGGGGATATGATAACTATATACAAATATATTCGGGGACAGTAAAGGGAGCGTTCAATAGAACTATTCATCCCAAGGGCAGTACAAAGGACTCGGGGGCATCCCATAAGGTTGGAGGAAAGGAGATTTCACCAGCAACAAAGGAAAGGGTTCTTTACAGTAATGGCAGTTAAAATGTGGAATTCATTACCCATGGAGACTGTGATGGCAGATACAATAGATTTGTTCAAAAAAAGGTTGGACATCTTTTTAGAAAGGAAAGGTATACAGGGATATACCAAATAAGTAAAGATGGGCAGAATGTTGATCCAGGGAATAGTCTGATTGCCAATCCTTGGAGTCAGGAAGGAATTTATTTTTCCTCTTATGAGATAACATTGGATGATACTGTATGACACTGGGGGTTTTTATTTGCCTTCCTCTGGATCAATAAGGAAGTCTAGATATAAGATAAAGTATCTGTTGTCTAAATTTAGCATAGGTTGAACTTGATGGACATGTGTCTTTCTTTTTTCAACCTCATCCACTATGTAACTATGTAACATGGAATTGGTTAATATAAAGCCTATTGAATATTTAATAAAAGACTGGTATTGATTCAAGAAAGTTATCATGGAAAAACTGGCATTTTGTAGTTATGACAAAAAAAGCTTGTGCAGGGAATGTGAATAATGTCTGCCTTTTTGCTCTCTGAAGTGCTGTAGAAAAATGTTTGCATTTATAGGGTATGCTTTTCTGAATTGCCATGATCAAAGTTGGATGGTACTTTCACTATAGCCACAGTAAACATATCAGAAGTGGGCTCTTCAGGTTATGGGAATTCAGTATAAAATTTCATTCCAATAGCGGTTTTTCCAGAATGGTTTTAAAGGAGCAATCCTTTGTAGTGGTGTTCCCCTGGCCCCAACCCCCCCCCCCCCCGTTGTACCTCCGTTGCGGGTGCTGTAGTGATGAGCGGCAGACCCGCTGGCAATTCAGGAGGGTGGGGGAACGACAAGCATAGGGCGCCGCCATGTTTGATAGTTGCGCATGCGCAGTGCATATGTGCGGCGGGGCGTCCCTGGTAGGTCGCGCATGCGCAGCGTAAGCGCGAACGGCTGGCCAATAGAGAGGAGGCTCTGAGGTGGGACTACAATTCCCATGAGCCTCAGCAGAGTCACATGACACCAGGGAACGAATAGGAGTGAAGGGATTGCTGGCAGGCAGGAAAGTGAAGCGTGGGGGAGAGACCACGCTAGCAGAGGGTCCTGGAGGAGCAAGGGGAGAGGAGGTGTGTGTTGCAGGGGGTCAGTGACCCACTGCATAGGCCAGAGATTCCCCTTAGGCCCTAGTGCAGACCCTGAGTCACCATCAGCTTGTGGTACTGCAGGGAACAGCCATAGATAGGGACAGCATACCCTTTACTGTAGTAGCAGACAGGGACACAGTATTCTTCCTGCGCTGCTGTGCTGACAGTGGTTTGGGATCAAGCTGCTGGAGTCGAGCAACTACTCGTGAGAGACTACGCTGGATCGGCGGATCCTTTGCGAAGTACAGTTACCGGCTGCTGGAGGAAGGTAGTATATAAGTGCACCAACACCGGTACCTGCAGGCGCTGATCCCGCCTTGGGGAGGGTTCTTTGGGGACACTGAGGGTTAAATGACCAAGGGACTGGTCCAGTACATTGGACACAAGGTGGTGGGTAAAGGACATTATTCCAAGGTGGAGTGTGGCAAGGCCACTAATATCTAATTATTGTATTGCTATATATATGTATGCACTGTTGTTATACGGGTGATATGTGTATGTTCATGCTCTGCATTCAATTAATAGTAAACGGTTACAACGTTGTGGATTATTATCATTATTCTTGTCCAGGGGAATCTTACTTATTGGGGATCCTGGGCAAGTGGAGGCGCTGCCAAGTACATATTGTTACCCCAGGCTCCCAGTTAGCGGAGGCCCAGATCTCGCTGAGCCAGCAGTTAACTACAGCACTAGTAGTCTCTCTATATCAGCAGGAAAGAGGGCTACACTTTATTTATTTATTTTTATACAGGAGTGAAGCAGGGGGTCACTGGAGCTAAACCCCATTTATTGCAGCTCCAGGGACCCCTTGCTTCTAGAATGACTTATCGATTTTATCTGTGCAGTTTTCTGCCGTTTCAGCTGCTGTGATAGATGGGTCAATAGGAAGCCATACTGGGTGACGTCATGGCTTCCTATTGGCTCGCAGGCCCGGGAGCTTTGAAAATCAGCCATATAGTGAACACCTTCAGAGACAAGTACGCCAGGTTCAGCTCTGGAGACCCCCTGCTTCAATCCTGTATAAAAAATGAAGAAAACAAAAAACCGGCTAGGATTGCATCTTGAAAGGTGCAATTGTTCTACCTACTTAAGTGACACTTTTCCAGTTCTGATTTTTTTTTTTTTTTACATTTTCCGAATGTATCATTCATAAGGTGTGTGTGTGTGTTAGATTACAGTGTATATTGAACTCTGAAACACAGCGTGTAATTCAAATCTATGAAATCAGTTGGATTTTATTATTTATATTTGTGACAGTATTTTGAAATTCAAATCATTAAATAGTATGAGATGGAATTAATGAGGTGTGGTGTTTTGTATGATTAAAAATACATACTCCATTGTATAAATCACAACTCTTCAGTGAATGAAAGATTTAATCAAAATAAATATTGATCTTCAGGTGATAATTTTGTGATTACAAAGTTTGGCGAAGTGGATTTGTTACGTTTGTGCAATAAAGGTACTTGCCTGTTTACGTCAATGGCAACTGACCCTGGATCGGGTGTGATCAATCTACCCCGAAGGGTACCCGAGATGATCCCTGTCACTAAAAGTGTTGCTAGCTCACTCAATGGATCTTTTGATTCCGAAGCATTCATATTTCTATTCTTATAACATATTTCATATTTCTATAATCACTTCCAATATGTTGAACATTTTCATATGGGGCTCTCCGTCTTTCTTGACTTTATGCAGGCTAATTTGTTAGCGAAAAAGAGTTAACAGACGTTGTAGATTACCGGGAATATTGTTCTGTGATGAGTTTGACTTCGTAATTCTATTCCGTGGCACTGTCCGTTTGCGCTATAAAAACATTTGCCCGTGGAAATACCAGCCTTAACACTTAGATTGGGGTTCAAATCAACATGGGAATCTAATTACAATTTGTTGATTTTGTGTCTCATTTTTGTCTTCTCAGCCTTTTTTGGAAAATACCTCAATGAATACAATGGAAGCTATATCCCACCTGGATGGCGGGAATGGCTTGGACTAATCAAGAACTCCCGTTTCTACAATTACACCATGTGTAGAAATGGATACAAGGAGAAGCATGGATTTGAATACGAGAAGGTATTTTCCCCCCCAAACGTTGGCAATATATATATATTTTTTTTAACCCCCTAGTTTATTTTAGTGTGCTGGATAAATGCAGATTATGCTACAAGAAAGAGAAAAGCATATATTAACTGTTTGAATGGTGTATTCCAATATTCTTTTAAATAGGTGATTCCCCTACATTTTGTCTTGGTTAAGGGGTAACAGTGTATCTCTGGGGAAAAATGAGTCATTTTTGAGCATTGAAATAGAAATGTTAATATAATTCCTTGGTTCAAAGTTGTGGGGTCCCCCCCCCAATCTTTTTAAGACCGAATTTTACCATACGTTGCTTATTGCCAAATAGTAAAAAAAAAATGTTATAACAAAATGTAAAGTTACTTTTCAGTATATTTGTTATCTCAACATTTTTCGTTTTACATCTGAAAGCTTCAACTTTATTCTTTCATGAAAAGAATATGATCCATCCTGCTGAAAGTTGGGTATGAAAAGGGAGGTCAGGCAAAAATGAGTTATCCTTCAGGTCTATAATATTCTGATAAATATTATCAGCTACAAAACACATGAACAAATCTGTACTTTATACCGTTTTTCATTATGCGGTGGACAAAAAAAATATTGTATTTGAACCGCGAAGTCTCAGGGTAGTTAAATTGGAATAGATACCTGCAGAAATAAAGTTTGAGAAGCTTTTTAAACCTAGTTCTCACTAATAACAAAGCATGGAATGAGTGCCAAGGTGACCTGCCCACAGCAGTGAGACTTCACAGATCTGCGAACTGCTGCTGCAAACCAGGAGCCTTTCCAGCTTGATTACTGCATGCTGGAATTTCTTCAGAAAACAGCTAGCCGGTGACACAGATGTTCCAGTTATGGCATTTGACCCATGTAATGGGATTGCATCTAAAGATTACAGGCTTAGTGGTGGCCCTTAAATCCTGGAAGATGTACTGCTCCAAATTAATTCAACATAATCTCTCCTTTGAGTTACTGGTCTAGAGTAATCAACCTCTGTTAAAAAGAGTTAATATATTACCAGGTAAAAACCACCCCAAAGTTGGGCTTTTTTATTGCAGTAAAATTTTAACGGGAGTGATATTTTACTGTTACGATGTTAATGTAACTGATAATTACTAGTTAATTACAGTATTGCGATACAATGGGAGAGGGTAATCGTATATTTCTACTATAGGGTTATGTAATATAACTCTATGTAGAAAATACATTAACCCCTTTGATGCCTGTGGCTTCCAAGGTAAAGGCCGACACCTATGGGGTAATAATAAAGTGAAACTGCACTACTTACCCTCCTTGGCTTCCTAAGTGGCTAGTAACTGCTATAGCAAACAACCACCTCCGGGGATCATAACCACCCCCATCCCTGCCAACAAACATTACAACGCCCTGTAGCGTAATGGCCAACAGCCCTATTATCCACTAGAAGTATAATAAAAAAAGAATGTAACCTATGAAATACATTAAAAATTACAATATATTAACATAATTTAAAAAAAAACTTGAAATAAACATGAAACCATTGATTTGGCACTATGGCTACCTAGGCCCTCTAAATGGGAGCCTAGATAGCCACATTGGAACTCAATGGCGAGGATTAATAAAATTGTCGCACTTACTATATTACCCTGATGAAGGGCATCCTAATATTTGGAACCAATCAAAAAAAAGGGCTGATGCCCAACCATTAAAAAGCAATAAAATGAATTCACAGCCCGATGGCCAATACATTATTTTTATGTATAGATTAAAAACCTGAAAAACAATCCAAATACCCCGTGCCACCCAAAAAAAAACATTAAATTAAGACATAAAAGTAATCCAAGGCCTAAAGATAAAGATAAAGTCCATAAAATAATCAATCCAGGCATGTTGGCCTATTTATAAAACATCCCCGTCCATGGGGCTACGACTGGGGATCTTCAACTTGACACCAAGCACAGGATTCTCTGTTGATTAAAGATTCGTCTTGTGGAAGTATTTTTCTTTTCATCTTTCAAGACTTCTTCTGTGTTTTTTTTTTTTTTTTTTTAAATCTTCAGCCACTGGATGTGGTCTCTTGGTTTACTTCTGGTTTTCTGCAAGTGTCCTGGCCTTTTACAGCTCAAACTGCTGGGAACATTTACAACAAATGATCCCAAACAGGAAAGTGTTACAAAGATCTTGTACTGCTTTGGAGGTGGGTTAACACCTGCTATAGAAATCAAAAGGATGCTTTAAATCTTATTAAAAATGGCATTACGTTTTGAATAAAACCAAAAATCAAAAAAAGTCACTATTATCTAATACTACAGAACTGATTTATTTAAAAAAAAAACCATAAGATTTCACATGTTTTGCTGCTTTAAAAAAAGAATGGATTCCTTTTTTTACACCTGCAATACACACATTTTTGGTCTACCAAAGTTTGTCTCTGGCCCATTTGCCCTTTGCTTGAATTGATATGTTATCAATTTTTTTCTTTTTTTTTTCTATATGCTAACATAAACAAAATTGTGTATTGAATGGAAATGAAGCACAATCACAGAATGTACAATATGTGCTGTTTTTATTAGGGTTTAGCTCCTGTCCACTGTAATGAAGAATGCCGCAGTGAGCTGGTTTATTAAGCAGGCCGTATAAAATCCCTACAGTGGTAATTTAAAAAAAGAAAAAAATGTATTGTCATCTAATTTGTAATTATAGATATAATCATCTAATCAATTACCAACATTCCACAGTTCAGTACAATAATACAAGACAAGATTAAGCAGCAATCCCCCAACTCACTTCTTTTTTTAATTTATTATCTGGATTGGAATTGTGGGAACTCTCAGAGTTTAACAAATAAACAGACAGGTGTCCTAATGCTCAACCTAATAATCGTAGATAGCAGGTATATATGAAAAGCTGAGGTGCAAACAGGAATATAAATCAATGTAGAGTATTTACATGTTTTCCCAAAAATGGGAAGACAAAAAAGATTCCTGTATACTGCTCTCATTCAGCTAAGTGAATGGTCAATAGAGAGGACTCAGTGGTCTCCGAGTATTTTACTCATGTCACCATTTGGTAACAGAACTCCCAATGTACTCAAAAATAATACACTTTTATTAACATATGTAACACCACATCCCTCCTCTGGGAGACTGTGTGTTATGGTGCTACCTGTTTAGCTCACAAGAGGCCTAAGCCTCTCGCTTGGGGGAGCCTGGAGTGGCTGGTGCAGTGCCTCCACCCATGAGGATCCCTGTGTTGGCGGGATAGCCCCTCGCGGGAACTGGTATACCTATTTGGTATACCTCCAATAACCACAATTACAACAAAGTATATACAACCTATTTACTTTGATCCCACAGTCTCAGCAATACAATATACACAATCACAATAACTATCCCCCAAAATACTGAGGGTGCCCTGGGCACATAAAACCCAATGATGCGCCCCAAACAGTCCAACCCAGATATGTGAGGGAAGCGCTACCCTCCCGGTGTGGTGTTGGTGCACGTGGTGGTACCTTCCTGGCTACGTGAGTACACAAGGGAATTTGTAGACAGGCGGCAAGCATGGTCCCATGATGTAGGGCCTCCAACACAATCCCCTTCTCACAAAGCACAACTCGATCGATTCCACCAGGCCTGGGGAATCCTCCGCTGTGGTTACGCCTGCTCCGCTGAGTTGTCAGTATACTAAGGGGCAAGGCTTTACTATGGCCGGCCCTACGATTCTCCTCTACAGGGTAGGGGAAGTTAGCTGGGGCCTACGGGGGAACGGGTCTGGCCTAGTCTAGGGGGCTGACTTGCTCACTGGACACTACCTCTCCCTTCGCCGGCTCCGTCAGGACTGACCACGCCGTCTCCAGTCTGCGGAGGAAATCCTGAACGACACAACGTCCCTTTCCTGCAGCGCCAACCTCAAGATGGCCGCTGCCTTACACGGTCCATATGTATGTGGCTGCGCCAACCACAACATGGTCGACACGGCTCACCAAACCCTCCCACGTGACGGGACCATTGTCAGGGAGGAGGCAAGGGAGGGTACCCTGATATATATATATATATATATATATATATATATATATATATTTATATAGTATGTGAAAATATACAATGTGTGTATAAAATCCCCAATGGTGGGTGTAGGGTCAGTATAGATGTAATAGATCCAAGATGTGTGGATACTATCATCTATAATATGTAGTGTGTAGCTGTAACAGCTGCTGATTCCTCTGCCGGCTTCTGTTTAATGCCGGGGGCCACCACTGCATATCATCTCTCCCCGCCTGTCTGAGGAGAGTGATGGGCCACCAGGGGGGAGGGGAGAGAGCGGTCCCCGAAGAGTGCTGGCCCCGGGCTATAGCTACGCCCCCCCTGGGGGTATTGCTGCTTTAATATACAGTGGTACAGTAAGTAAGGAGAATAAAACTAAGATGATAGTATTGCACAGTTTCGTTTCTGATCAGAAGAACCTAAGCAAAGTACAATTAACAGGAAAAGAAAATGGCGGAACAAAATGTTATTCCTTTGCAACTAGGAAGGACAACAACACAATGTATTGCAGAACAGGGGTTAACAATACCTTTACATTTCAAATCCTATGGCTTCTTGGTAATAACCGCTTCTATTAATTTAATTATTCACTTTTTAAGCATGAATACAGCCATGACTACATAAGTAGGAACTTTTACTTTGATGACATGCAGACATCATAACTCTGTGCCTAGGACATACTTGAAAACGAGAGGCAACTCTCAATGTATTACTTCCTGGAAAGATGGTAGTGCGCACACTCGAACAAACAGGTGATAGCGGGGTACTTAACCGCCGGTGCGCTGGTTCTGGGGAGCTCCTGATGTCCCAAATAGATCCAGTGAAGAAGAAGAATCAGGCACACGGTCTTAATCATCAATGAAAAGGGGGGTTTATTGTGCCAAGAAATCCAACGTTTCGGCAGTAATAGGCCTACACCTTGAGAAAGGCAGTATTACTGCCGAAACGTTGGATTTCTTGGCACAATAAACCCCCCTTTTCATTGATGAATAAGACCTTGTGCCTGATTCTTCTTCTTCATTACTTCCTGGAAAAACATTTTATAAATATTTTTTTTTATATTTTTCATAAATAAACATCAGGAAGATGCACAAAGTTGTCTAATTGGGATTTTGTGTTCCCAAAAGTCACTTGGCTTTGTATGTATGTATGTCTTTATTTATATAGCGCCATTAATGTACATAGCGCTTCACAGTAGAAATACATGTGACAATCATATAAATAACAAATAATACAAATAACAGGTCATGGGAATAAGTGCTTCAGACAAAAAAAGTAATATTTAGGAAAAAAGAGTCCCTGCTCCGAGGAGCTTACAATCTAATTGTAATCTTTGCTTGTCATTACAAATCCGTCTCTTTTTTTTTTTCATTTGAAATCAATAAATCTATATTCCGTTAATTTCAGTATAAGTAGAGTAAGTGAAACGTATAGACTCGTTATGAGTTGGGATACCCATTAGTGGAGCAACAAGAAATGTATTCTTAGATGTGTTGGATTTGAAAGTGCTTCTGACCTCACCTATTTTCATTGTTTAAAATTGTGAAGTTTTAAAATGTATGTATCACCTGATACTTAGGTTTTAGCATTATGCAATCTTTATACTGTAGCATTTTTGAGAACTTTTCAGAAACAGGCTATTTTATGTTTATATTTGGAAAAACTAAAATAGATCTCTAAATTGTAAGAAATAATGCAGTGGAGAATTATACCGATGTAGCAAGACGTACGGTTTGGTTTCCGCTGCTGCTCGTGGTCCGGTGACCATGGCAATCGCGGCCTGAACGGATGAATGCTGCTTGTGGTCCGATCTGGAAGCATATACCCCCTGCTGCGCAATCACCGCAGACCCTGTCTCCAGCGTCACGGCCGTTTGCATTTTCAGCCACATTGCTACATCTGTATGTGTATATGGGCAATGAAAAGGCCATATTCTGAAAACCTTAAAGTATTTCTGAAGATACATACAGTACTATTTTCATTAGAGATTATGTAGCGCTTTACAACTATATGAAGAAACTAAATGAGTCGTAAAAATAATTAGATATGCTTTCAAACCCTATGGTAGTGTTTTTCAACTGAGGGTTCCTACGACCTCTTGGGATCCAAGCAGTGTCGGAGTAAAAAAAAATGCCCTTAGGCACTTATCTGGTGCCACCCCCTTCCATAGCAACATGATGCCGTGTGCTTTCACATTGCGGGCCGCGCATGTGCATGAGCGGCAGGCAAGTGCCGATTGTGTATGTGTCGATCGTGCATGGCATCCCCAAATTCTGCCGCTTTATGCCCGGGTCTAATGGGAAATCCGCCAGTGGTTCTATGGGCATCCCTAAAACATTCCCTGCAATTCTTAGGTAACTTGAAAATTATACCAAATACAGAAGAATTTACAATGCATCTGATCTCGAACGCGCTGTTAGAGAGGGTTGGGGTTCCTTACAATGCATCTGATCTCACACGCTATTAGAGAGGATTGGGGTTCCTTACAATGCATCTATCTCAGGACGCGCTATTAGAGAGGGTTGGGGTTTTGCAGAATTTAATTATATAGTGATAGGGTTCCTTAACCAAACAAAAAATTGAAAACCACAGGTCTATGGGATTGTTCAATTCTCATTCAAATCTTCACAGCCTTCTTTCTCTAGACTGAATAGTAACAGTGGCAATTATATGTTCTGGTTAAAAGAGGAAGGTTACACCTGGTTCACTTGTCTCGATACTGCTGTGCAACACAGATTCTGTCCCTCAGGCACTGCTTTGGCAGCTGTTCTGAGCCCTGAATACACAGCACGTGATCAGTCATGCCTGCAAGTGCTTGACATTGTAAGAATAGCCTCAGCAGTTTACCAATGAAGATTACAGGAGACCGCAGGCTAGCAGTGGTCGCAGGTGGTTTAATTTAAAAAAAAATCTTCTCTTTTTTTTTTTAAACCCCCTTTTTGTTCCATTTCCTCAATTTCCCAGAGCGCACAATTTCTGCGAGCCATCTTGGCTATAAGTTGTCAGTTGATTTGGAAGTTGACTCTTTTTTTAATATCAGCAGCTGCACAAACCAACTAATGAAGCTGCTCACAATGCATTTGCAAGCTCAGCTGGCATCATAAAGGTTAACAGTCCAATTATTCCCACCTCTTTACGTCTTTAAATCTAAAAGATAAAAATATAACTACAATAATCAAGTTCAGATATTATTATTTTTTTGTATTTATCCAGCTGCTTAAAACGGTTGATGGAACTGTTATCTTTACTTGTTTAGTGTCCATTGTTTAGTGCATTCTCGCAATTATTATGATTGGATTATTTAACATCCATTCATTTACAAACTAAAACAGGTTAAGAATCCTTTCTGCAGATGAAATTAGGATATTATTATGGCTGCCTTGTTTTCTTATTACTACACCAAGGATTTTCCAAATGAATTGATATATGTATGACCGCTTAGTGCAGCATATACATGTACACAGTTCCACTTTTCCTTTTCTTTTGCTGTATGCTCCCTGAGGACATTTAGAAATGGGTTTGAGTAAAATAATACTGCACTTCACCCACTAATCAAAAAAATGTGCATTATACTGATATCTTTTTAAGCCTTTGCAAGCTTTGCAGGATATCAAAGGTTTGGCTTGGCACATTACATAGGTGTTGCCCGGAAATGTATCTGGAATTAATCAGGGTGGTATACATCCTTTCTAGTAAGTGATGAATGCAGGCCAAAATACATTCCGTTTTATAAAACTCGACAAGAAGACTAAACTATGTTTTAACAGATTATATATATATATATATATATATATATATATATATGTATATATATATATATATATATATATATATATATATGTGAAAGAATTATAGACAGCGCCCCTTACCAAACACACCAAAACTGCTGCAACGCTGATATATGTGGTAGGTGTTTGCACCAGGTTGATAATTTAAGTTCAAACAGATCAATAACAATATAAAAATATAAAAAGTGGCAGGGGCCGTATATATGCCCAAAAAATGAATGTGTTAAAAAGAAAAGAAAAGAAAAAGTGTGCATAAAAATCAAAAAGAAAAATAAAAAAATTGTGAACAAAAATTAATTCAAATTGTATCAAAAATAAAGGACAAAAGAATATCTGTGCAATTGATATAAATGACTAAAAATATGTAGGGTCCAACCTAACCTAAATTGTGAATTGATTTCAAATCATAACAGTTAATGGACCAAATATATTAATATTCAAAAACCAAAAGATTGAAAAAATGGTAAAACAATTGTAAATGTTCACAAAAAATACTTAAGTCCTCAGATTGTCCAGGATAATGATTCACAGAAGTACAGGCTGCTTCTTCTTGGGTTCACCGAACTCCCACAGCACCTATTTAGATAAAAAAGAAAAGAAGCGCCCGATCCTTGTGTAAAATCAGATAAGAATTTTAATATATCACGGACAAGACAAATGCACACTTACAATTTGTCTGATAAAATCAGGCATGTTATGGGACCAGCCCATGCACCAACTGAAGACTCCACGATCGCCTCTGTGTAATCTGAAGTCCTTTGGAGTGCTGGATCTTGTGTCTGTATCAGCCTTTGTTCCAGAGAATTGTCCCAGAGAGTAAGGGAATCAGTAGTTTCCTTTGCGGCTGCTTAGTTGTAGCGTGCGGCCGCCATTCACCTCTCTCGTGGAGCACTGGGACCCGGATGGGACTTCACACACGTCTCTGCGTCTCTGCGTCTTCACGTTGGTAGCTGGGAACTGCTCGACCACCGTAGGTTCACTGCCACATATCCCTACGCGTTTCTTCCGTCCTTGCGGATTTCATCAGGGGATATGTGGCAGTGAACCTACGGTGGTCGAGCAGTTCCCAGCTACCAACGTGAAGACGCAGAGACGCAGAGACGTGTGTGAAGTCCCATCCGGGTCCCAGTGCTCCACGAGAGAGGTGAATGGCGGCCGCACGCTACAACTAAGCAGCCGCAAAGGAAACTACTGATTCCCTTACTCTCTGGGACAACTCTCTGGAACAAAGGCTGATACAGACACAAGATCCAGCACTCCAAAGGACTTCAGATTACACAGAGGCGATCGTGGAGTCTTCAGTTGGTGCATGGGCTGGTCCCATAACATGCCTGATTTTATCAGACAAATTGTAAGTGTGCATTTGTCTTGTCCGTGATATATTAAAATTCTTATCTGATTTTACACAAGGATCGGGCGCTTCTTTTCTTTTTTATATATATATATATATATATATATATATATATATATATTATTTTTTTTAAATGATCTTATAGTCCAATGCTTTTATGGACAACATTGGCCATATCTCAACATGGAACAGATCTTTCCTTGGAAGTTTATTACCACAACATCTGTTTATAATACAGTAACATCCATATAAAATGTAATGTGTTCTATATATATGTTTGTGTCCAATACTGGCTATCATGAACTGCAAATAATCTTTATTTATTTTTTTTTAACTGTTTTATTACAGGATTATTTCACAGACCTAATAACCAATGACAGCATTAATTACTTTAAAGTATCAAAGAAAATGTACCCTCATCGTCCAATAATGATGGTTATCAGTCATGCTGCACCCCATGGACCCGAGGATTCTGCTCCCCAGTTTTCAGAGCTCTTCGCTAATGCTTCCCAACATATGTGAGTAAAACATGGAAATTACTACTGGGTTTTTTTTTGGGAGGAGGGGTTTTTTTTTGTTTTTGTTTTTTTTGCCTTTTCAGTCTAAGGCAGAGTTTGGAAAAATGACTATAATTGGGTCATCCCTTAAGGTTGGAGGAAAGGTGATTTCACCAGTAACAAAGGAATGGGTTCTTTGCAGTAAGGGCAGTTACAATGTGGAATTCATTACCCATGGAGACCGTGATATCTTCAAAAAAAAGTTGGACATCTTTTTAGAAAGGAAAGGTATATAGGGATATACCAAAGAAGTAAACATGAGAAGGATGTTGATCCAGGGAGTAATCTGATGGCCAATATTTAGAGTCAGGAAGGAATTTATTTTCCCCTTGTGAGATATTATTGGATGATACAGTATGTCATTGGGGTTTTTTGTTTGCCTTTCTCTGGATCAATATACTGTAAGTACAAATATAGGGTAAAGTATCTGATGTGTACATTTAGCATGGGTTGAACTTGATGGACGCATGTCTTTTTTTCAACCTCATCTACTAAGTAACTTAAGGAGATGGGAAAAACTGAAGTGTTACAATACTTTTAATGAGCACTTCAGTATTGACTGGCTCTGCACTATCGCAACTGGACTAACATGGCTATTTCTATTTAATTCACAATACTTTTAGGCCCTTTTAAGTCTTGTACTCCAGAGTTTGTACTGATGCCTTTATTACATTAACTGATATCTTTTTAACAAAGATACTGTACACATGCCCTATGCAGGGGTATTTCTATATTCTCTGGCAAAAAGAACCATTTGTAAAAGGAAAACTAACAAGTGGTCGAAAAGGCAACACTTACAAAGGTTTTCTGGTATCCTGATGTCCAGAATCTTTTAGTAATAGGAGTTAAATAGACAACTGGCTATTATACTAAAGGGAAAGATGGAGTCGTAAACTAGTTTAGGAGAGCGATATGATTTTTGCTGCAATGATTGGATTCTTTTGTTTATAGGGGGGAGAGTAATGAGATATTAGACAATGGAAGGACAGAGCAGTCAGGATGGAAGATCATACAGTATGTATTGGAGAATTGTTTGTGCAGTGAAGAAAAAAAAGACATTGTAAGGATTGAAAAATCTAGGTGCAAAATGAAAGGCAGAAAAGAACACTGTCTATCTAGGAAATGTGCTATGCGATGGGTGGTGTTCCCTTAAAAATGTATACCGTAGCTATTAAATGTGTGGTACGTCTTTGGGTACAGATGCAATTTAAATATTTAAGTCGAGATGAGACTGGTTGATGATCAAAATATTCTTTGTATCTTGAGAATTTCTTATTTTCTGCTAGGGTAGCAGAGTTTATCATTTACCTTCAACCAAGAAGTCTAAAGGTCAATGAAACTATATAGTAACGTAGGTTGCAGCTGTCATGGTAAAGCATAAGGCTGCGTCTATGCTGCTGCTGACCGCGCTTGGCACTTAGTGCGGTCAGCACAATCAATTTTAATCTGTCCGGCCACGCTCACGCGGCACCCGTGCATATATGCTTGCGGGCGCCGGGCGCTTGCCGAGACAGGTAAAATTGAAGGGTCACATGACCTCAGCCAATACGCGCCAGTCACTGTTAGGCCATGTCCCCCCCAACCCCCATCCCCGTCACACTTACTGAAAAAGTTGCCGGACAGCCGAATGCTCATGCTTAGAGAGTTGGTGATGTCACAACTCTCAAACATGAACGCGGTCAGTGGCATGGGGGGCGCAGCCTAACATAAAATGGCTATCTTTACTAAGCAGTACTAAACTAGAAGACCATTACACAAAGTCAGAGAAGTTCTAAACCTCATTGATTGGAAGAAGGAGTGGCTCAGTGAGTAACTCACTGACTGGCACTGAGTTTGAAGCAGGGGAACCTGCTTATGTAGTATGAACCAATACACAACCCACCCCCTGTGCCCCCACATAAAACCATTATTTATTTATTTTAACGCAGTTGATAACATAGGCCAGCAGGGGTCACTGGGTGATCCCCACGGGTGTCTGAGAGCCCTCAGGTAGTCCCCGCAGGTGTCCGGTGGCCCCACAGGGGTCCTCGGGTGGTCCCCGTGGGCATCCAGGGGTCCTCAGGTGGTTCCCGTGGGTCTCCGCTGGCCTGCGGTAGCATTCGTGCTGTAAAAATAAATAAAGATGGCCTACATTTCAATAAATAACCCCCTCCCCCCCAAAACACATACAGTACAGTAATGTGCAAAATAACAATTATCCAGATATGGATAATAGATAATTTGCCCATTATTAAACAAAACATTAGCCAGCCAGCATAAATAAAGTAAATAAATCTGTACTACTTACCACTGCCATTATGAATGGTGTCCTCGTCAGCATACTTCAGGGCCATGTCCTCCGTTGCCAGAAAGAATACATCAAAAATACAATCTAATGGCCCCTAATCCCATAATCACCTTAGAGGTTAATAATCGCAATAGTAATTAAGGGATTAACCCACCCTCCCCTGCTACACACCCGGGAGGCCTAACCACCCACCCCGAACCCACTATACCCACCCTGTACCCATAGATTGGCATAGTTGTACATCATACCCATATAATATGGGCATGATAAGCTGCTATCGCAGTCAATGGTCACCCTAATACAAAAGCATGAATGTCCAAAATATACAATAATCAATCATGTATAACAAGAACCTAAACCCCCAAAATAAAAAATGAAAAGCACTAGCCAACCAATCAATTACCTAAATAAAACCACTAGCCAATCAATTAAATAAATCACACCACTAGGAATTCAATTAAATAAGTCACACCGCTATCCAAACAAGACATTTAATACATAAAAGCAGTAACCAACACAACAATTAATTAATACAACCACTAGGCAACACATCAATTAAAACCAGTAGCCAACAAAATACAACATTAAATAAAAAAGCTAAACAATCGGACATTTTTAAAAAAAAACAAGCCATCACAATTCAAAACAATTTAATCTAAACAATAAACAGAAATAGAGAATATTACAGTCAATAGAAGAAATGCATTTGGCAAAAAATGCATTGGCTACCACTAAACAGGTAACGCATAGCGTGTAACTTGGAGAAAGTACACTAGATCCCTAACACAACTGCACTCAAGGTGTGTAATAATACAACTATCTTCAGACTTAATAAATCATAGAATCCCAATATTCTTAATGTTGCAACTTGATATATGGTGGTTCTAAATAAACACTTTTGCAGGAATAGCCAACTGACAAGAGAACTAAAACATCTATAACTTTCTATGAAAATAATAACATTTTATTAATTAATGATGCTATTAAACAACGACGCGTGTGAGGTTTATATACAGTATACAGTGAATCATTAAAAAGCCCTAGGATAGGTGCACAATACAGGACACTATTAGATAACCTGAACTCAGGTAAGAATGATTCCAATAGGTGTCTCTGGATATTATCACTGATGAAGTAATCAGAGATATCCACACAGAAGCTGAAATAGTGGTTTGGTATATTCAGCCAATTCATATGGCTGTAATAGTATATATTGTATAACCAGCTACAAAGTTGCACTTTTTCCTCTCAGCTTAGAGTGACACAGATGGATAATACACTGAAGTTGACTGACGATGGTCAGGTCATTGCTACAAAAGAAAATAATATTGTAGCGATCTCCATAGGAAGTTCTTCCAAAAACGTACAGTAGTAGGTGGTTACAAAAGCTAGCTACAGCTACACTGTAACAGTGTTAGTATAGTGAAGTAGCTAGCCTAGTTGTAATGTGCAGCAGAGGAGTGAGAAATAATAACCTGATAATGTGCCCATATGCAGATGATACCTTTTTAACACTACAGCCATTGGTTTGGCTAGATTCAATAAATATAGCATAAGCACATCAGTAGCATTAGATACATGCGGAGGAACTATCTGTTATTCCTGCTATAGATCATTGCTATACAACTGTATCAATGTCTGCTGCTGCACGGTCAGAGTTGCTTCCGTGTATGTGTCGCCTCCCGTGCTGACACCACCGTCGTGGCGTCACTCGAGACCCAAATTGGGTTGGATTTTGGCGTCACTCGAGACACAAAA